>NC_079228.1:9278370-9330923 GCF_029633865.1 Lampris incognitus
AGCACCTCGTCGTTCTGTGAGACAGCACAACCAGCCTGACCCCGCCCCCCCCGCCCCCGCCGAGGGGCTGATGCACGAGGGTGTGTGTGGGTGGAGGGGTGGAGGGGGCGTACGGGTGCGTTGGCGCCCCCTCTTGTTTTCCTCCACCCAACAGACAAGCAGGAGTTGGGACGGGATCGTTCTCTCTTGTTGAAAATCGTGCAATTAGTGCCCGAGCTCTAATTAAACAGCTGATAACCACTCGATCTGCCCCCCCCTCCCCCCCCCCAGGGTCAGGAGGTGTATCGGGTGACGTGCATGCCAAGTGATTCATTCTCGCACCTGATTTTTTTTTATGGATGTTTCCCCCTTTTTCTCTCCCAATTGTATCCAACTAATTACCCCACTCTTCCGAGCCGTCCCGGTCTCCGCTCCCCCCCCCCCTCTCTGCCGATCCGGGGAGGGCTGCAGACTACCACACGCCTCCTCCCATACACGTGGAGTCGCCAGCCACTTCTTTTCACCTGACAGTGAGGAGTTTCACCAGATGGGAGGATCATGCCCCCCCCCCCCGCACAGGCGCCCCGACCGACCAGAGGAGGCGCAAGTGCAGCGACCTGGATGCGGCTTCCCATCCCATTACTGTCTGTAGGGGCGCCCGACCAATCCGGAAGTAAGGCGGGGGGGGGGTTTAGGCTCCTCCCTGAAGGAGCCCCCTCTTCAGATGGCGGTGTAAATACCCTCGGTGCGGAGGCCAGATGCTAAGTGGCACTAAGTGAAGAAGGAGCCGAGGGTGTGTTCGCTTTGTGACCCGGTCTGCGTGCGGGGCTCTCGTAAAATATTGGCAGCTGTTAAGTAAGGGTGAGATGTGGGCAGGCAGGCAGGCAGGCAGGGGGCGTCAGCGAGCCGGCCCCGGGGTGATAGATGGGCGTCATTAAACTATTATGTGTACAGGGGCCTAAGTGCCACAACGGGCATTACCCCTCCATAAACCTTCATTCCTTGCTTAATGACAGGCAACAGCCCCGCGCGTGCACACGTGGGGGTTCGGGTGGCAAAAACCAAAGTAAACCAACTCCACTAAACCAGACTAACAGCCCCCCCCATCCCATCTCACCCCACCCCCCCCCACCCCACACACACACACACTGAAGTACTATGGAGCCCCCAGGGTGATGGTGGAGAATGTGATGACGCCGTTAAAATGACTCACCAAGCCCTTCATCGTTCTGATCTTCAGCTTTTAATAGTCTTCCTCTTATTTAACTCCCATCTCTTACTCATTCACTTATATGCCTTAATGGAAAGCACTTGGAATTGCCTTGTAGGAAATCTACTACTACTACTACTACTATTACCACTACTACTACTCCTACTCCTACTACTACTACTACTACTACTACTATTACTATTACCACTACCACTACTGCTACTCCTACTACTACTATTACTATTACCACTACTACTACTACTACTACTATTACTATTACCACTACTACTACTACTAATATTACTACGACTACTACTACTACTACTACTATTACTATTACCACTACTACTACTATTACTACTACTCCTACTACTACTATTACTATTACCACTACTACTACTACTACTACTACTATTACTATTACCACTACTACTACTACTACTACTACTACTACTACTCCTACTACTACTATTGCTATTACTACTACTACTACTACTACCACCACTACTACTACTACTACTACTCCTACCACTACTACTACTACTATTATTACTACTACTACTACTACTACTACTACTAAAACTATTACTACTATTACTACCACTACTTTTACTACTTCTACTACTACTACTACTACTACTATTATTACTATTACCACTACTACTACTCCTGCCACCACTACTACTACTACTACTACTACTACTACTATTACTACTACTACTACTACCACTACTACTACTGCTACTACTATTACCACTACTACTACTACTACTACTATTACTACTACTACTACTACTACTTCTACTACTACTACTACTACTACTACTACTACTACTATTACTACTATTACTACTACTAATACTACTACTACTACTACTACTAAAACTATTACTACGATTACTACTACTTACTACTATTACTTTCGGCTGCTCCCGTTAGGGGGCGCCACAGCGGACCATCCGTTTCCATCTCTTCCTGTCCTCTGCATCTTCCTCTGTCACACCAGCCACCTGCGTGTCCTCCCTCAGCACATCCATAAACCTCCTCTTTGGCCTTCCTCTTCTCCTCTTCCCTGGCAGCTCCATATTCAGCATCCTTCTCCCAATACACCCAGCATCTCTCCTCAACACATGTCCAAACCGTCTCCATCTTGCCTCTCTTGCTTTGTCTCCAAACCGTCCAACCTGAGCTGTCCCTCTGATGTGCTCCTTCCTAATACTGTCCTCCTTCATCACTCCCAATGAAAATTTTTATCATCTTCAGCTCTCCCTTTGCCTTCCCCCTCTCCTTCCCCTTCACCCAGCAGTAGCATAGTTTCCACAGGCACCCTGCTGGCCAACGTTACGGTGGAGGTCGTTGGTAATGCGGGCCTTACCAATACGGCATGGGAATCTGTTTTATGATCCGCGTATTTGATTTGGCAAAGGCTGTATGCCGGATGCCCTCCCTGACTCACTTTATCCGGGTTTGGGACCAGCACTAAGAGTCATCCTCAGTGGCTGGGTTGCCTTCTTGTGTCAGATGCAGATAAACTTGCCTTGGCTTTCCTTACCTGTTGCCTTGAAAGTCCTCCCAGGTGTCTCAGCAGGCTTACATTTTTCCATCTTTAGGCACCTGACTGCTCAGATAATATGGCTCTTTGAGGCAGGATTTAGTCTGTCTCTCCGAAGACCCGGTTCAGAAGCGCCAGGACCGACACGGCGGTTGGTGCCTGCCTACTTAACACATGTGTAGAAGTTAAAGAGGGCCACCAGCAGTGGTAATTACAGGTCCTGCCGATAGGCCTGCCTCTGAGAAACACCCGTCTTCCCTCCTCGCCCATTGTCGTGTGGTCTGGCATTCCATTAGGTGGTCCAGCTGCACCCATAGACAACATGGCAGGTGTGTACTTGCCTTCACAGCTGTGGTCTGTTGAAGACAGGTCACCGCTGAGGTATGAAAGGCTTTGGCATGTGGGGACCTGGGGTTCAGCTTTCTGGCGGGTGTTTCCAGCTGTTTCTTTCTGCACACCTCTCCAACGTCCTCGGAATCTTTTCCGGGATTTAAAAGGAGATCCCATGTTGTATGTGCTGGCACAGAGCCGATGACTGACAGGACGCGGGGCGGTCACATGATCCACAGCCTGACCTTTACCGACTGACTCAGCTGTCGAGGCGACACTTGGAGTTACTTCAGGAATCTCTTGTGGTGCGAGCAGCCTCTTTCACGGATGCAGCATATTTGCGTTGGGGAATTATGTTTTTCAATGTTGTTTCTGCGCCCCTTTCTTTATGACCAGTTAAGGGCAGCCGTGTATGCTCGTGCTACTTCGAAGCTAGGCTATTTATTTAGCTTTCAGGCCAGTCAGCTGATTTGAAGCTGATTTCAAACTCGCGGTTAGTTTTGCAAATATTTGAGAGTAGTGGGAAAATATCATGTGAATGGATTAAAGTAGTCCCAGACAACCTTTGCAAGCCTCGGCTATTTGGTGCATTTTCTGAACGAATATCCATGTTTTCATTCTAAATTAATAGGCCAATAAAAACAAATATAGATGAATTATGAGTGCAGTCACAACGGCCATTTTAATATTTATACCTTTTAATATTTCAATATTTCTTATAAATAATCTTAATGTAACATTTTATATTTAAATGTAATTCATTTTTAAATTTAAATTTAATTATTTTTTATATTTAATTTTTTATATTTGATTTTAATTTAATTTTCATATTTAATTTTAATTTATTTTTTTATAAGTTTCATTTAAAAAATTCTATATTTAATTTTAATTTAATTTTTTTATATTACGTTTAATTTAAAAAAATTATATTTAATTTTGATTTACATTTTTTAAAATATTTATACCTTTTAATATTTCAATGATGAATGAACAACAAAGTGGTTACGTATTTTGAAGCTTTTGTTAAACAACAAACACAGGAACAGTATGGGAACAACATAGCCTAAGTTATGGGGGGGGGGTAGTTGGGCATCCATTAAAAAACACTCTAACCCCCCCCCCCACCCATTTATTCCTCGTTGCCATTACAGCCAATTACTTGTAAGAATGCACAGCAGAGGTCAGGATGTGTCATCAGCTTAAGATTTGCCCCTAGATAAATATCATATATGTCGACTCGAAAACAGAGCCGTATTCGCGTATGAAGACAGCCAATTATCATCAAGTCATCATGCTCGCGAGCCCGTTGCGGCTGACTGCACTGCATACAGTCCTGGGCTGCAAAGGGTTGGAAAATTCCTGGAAAGTTTCCATGAAAAGTTTAGCTTGGGGATTTTTTTTAAATTTTTATAGCAAAAGTCAGCCTATAACAGGGCATCTAAACTTGTGAAATACACACAAAATGCAATTATAGTTCTCGTAGCATGTTTTGGTAAAAACAACCCAATTAAATGGGAAAGAAATTAAATGTCAAGCGTAGGTTTGAGCTTCAGTAATATGCGCAGTGCATTCGTCCACAGCACGTTCAGGCAACGATCAGTATGCCAGATGACTTCACTGCTGCAACCGTCTGCACGCGCTGTGCATCCTTCCATCACATGTGCTTTGCATGCTTCAATAACCTGCGCAAGTAACCCACTCCTGCAGGGGTGCTGTGGCCACACGCACACTGCTCGATCTGAGGCATAGGACCACGTGCATTCTGGTGGGATTTGATGATATTAGTGGGCTGCATGTTTAATTAATCAACCCAATTAACTAAGTAATTAATTAAACGAATAGGCTAATTAATGCATTTAATGAAAAACTTTCCCCCTTTTTTCTCCAGAGTTGTATTTGGCCAATGACCCTATTTCCTGAGCCACCCCGGTCGCTGCTCCACCCCCTCTGCCAGTCCAGGGGGGGGGGGGCTGCAGACTACCACATGCCTCCTCCCATACATGTGGCATCGCCAGCCGCTTCTTTTCACCTGACAGTGAGGAGTTTCACCAGGGGGACGTAGCGATGTAGTGAATTCAGGGGGGGGGGGGGGGCAGCCCGGGAACTGCCGCGGCCAGGACGCGAACCTGTGTCTCCCGCACCACGGGCGACCACGTTAACCAGTCAACTAAAGGGTCCGGCACGGTGGCGATGGATTGGATAATGGATGGACTGGATAATGGATGGCTAATTGATTAACAGGTTAATGGGCTATATGTTTCAGTGCTGTCTGACCTGACGTGAACCCTGTTCTGGTTAACTAAATACATCCCCACTTCCGGTTCTCTCTCTGGTGGTTATCACCTGTGTTCTCTGGTCTCCTGGCTTTTGCGGGTTGACTGATTCACGGCGTCTGTCCGGCTGGTTACGTGCGTGACGGCGTGCGTGACGACGTGCGTGACGACGTGCGTGACGACGTGCGTGACGGCCCAGACGCGCCTCGTCCTCGCTTGTGTCTGCGCTTCATTCGCCTCGTCCCGTTTTCTTTGAAAGAGCGACCGACGAGTGGGAACGGCGGAGCAGAGGGGGGGTGGGGTGGGGTGGGGGGATGCAGCAGCTTAGGGAAGGGAGGAAGTGATGCTGCCGGAAGGGAAGGGATCAAGTGTTCCATGGGGCATCTGAATCAAAGCTCCCTCCCCTCCTCGCTGTGCTGTGGGGAGCGAGCGAGGAGGAGGTGTGGGCTGTAATTAAGCCTCAGCAAAGACAGTCTAGCTCTCTCGGGGGAGAGCTGATCTCTCCCGGAACAGTTCCTTGTCTCTCGAGCTACAGTGCTCCATTAAATAGGTTTAGCATGCTACTTGAGAGAGAGAGTGTGTGTCTGTGTGTGTGTGAATGCGTGTGTGAGTGTGTGTGTGTGTGTGTGTACATGAACATGCCAGTGTGTGCGTGCTGATATTTGGGTTTAATGAAAAGAGCTTTAGTTCTACTGGTGAGTTTCATTGTGCTTTTTAATGGCAGGCTCTGTGGCAGCACTGTTTATAGGGGTGTCCCTATAATGAAGGGCAGGCCCCTGCCATTGGCCAGAGGACCCAGGGGAGGGGGCCAAAGCAGGGGCTTGTTACACTGAAGGACTGCAGAGCCAGGAGGGGGGGCTGTTCAGGCCTAACTCCTGCATGTGGTCTCTTGGTATCTGGTGCACCTCTGCTCTCCAGGTGTTTCGTTTTTTTTGCAAATGAGATAGCTGACTACTAACTACTACTACTACTACTACTACTACTACTACTAACTACTACTACTACTACTACTACTACTACTGCTACTACTACTACTACTACTACTGCTACTACTACTACTACTACTGCTACTACTACTAACTACTACTGCTACTACTACCAACTACTACTGCTACTACTACTACTACTACTACTGCTACTACTACTAACTACTACTACTACTACTACCACTACTGCTACTGCTACTAACTACTACTACTGCTACTACTACTAACTACTACTACTACTGCTACTACTACTAACTACTGCTACTACTACCAACTACTACTGCTACTACTACTACTGCTACTACTACTAACTACTGCTACTACTACTACTACTACTACTACTACTACTACTAACTACTACTACTACTACCAACTACTACTGCTACTACTACTACTGCTACTACTACTAACTACTGCTACTACTACTACTACTGCTACTACTACTAACTACTGCTACTACTACTACTACTACTACTACTACTAACTACTACTACTACTACTGCTACTACTACTGCTGCTAACTACTACTACTACTACTACTACTACTACGACTTTCGGCTGCTCCCGTTAGGGGTCGCCACAGCGGATCATCCGTTTCCATCTCTTCCTGTCCTCTACATCTTCCTCTGTCACACCAGCCTCCTGCATGTCCTCCCTCATCACATCCATAAACCTCCTCTTTGGCCTTCCTCTTCTCCTCTTCCCTGGCAGCTCCATATTCAGCATCCTTCTCCCAGTATACCCAGCATCTCTCCTCCACACATGTCCAAACCGTCTCCACCTTGCCTCTCTTGCTTTGTCTCCAAACCGTCCAACCTGAGCTGTCCCTCTAATATACTCCTTCCTAATCCTGTCCTTCTTCATCACTCCCAGTGAAAATCTCATCATCTTCACCTCCGCCACCTCCAGCTCCTCCTCCTGTCTTTTCGTCAGTGCCACTGTCTCCAAACCATACAGCATAGCTGGTCTCACAACCGTCTTGTGAACCTTCCCTCTAACTCTTGTAAATGAGATGAATTACAGGAAACCAGGGCTTGCTGGGTTCTCTGTGGTGCCGGCATGGCAGGCCAAGCAGACGGGATCTAGTCCGAATCCCCGGGCCCGGTGCAGTCGTTCCACAGGAGGCGCCGGAACGAGGGAGCCAAGGACGGCAGACAGGCCGCAGAAAAGGCCTTGAATAGATAACCGTCCCCGTCCCCGCAGACCTGACGCGGTACAGGCGTCCCTCCTTTGTTTTTCCCAGCTGATCGAGCGAGTCCGCTGGCGGCGGTCCTGAGTGCGCTCCTACCTTCTCGACTGTATGAAAACCGACGTGGTCGCTTGAAGGTAGCCTCGGGATTAGCGGGGACATCACGCAGGCTTGCATATTGTTTTAAATCAAAGCACAACATTACCATAGACGGGGGGGGGGGGTTTGAAGACAGGCTTTTAAGGCCTTTTTTTACTTTCATATTTTGGATCAGATATGAGGGGGGGGGGGATTAAATCTCTGGGTCGGTTCAGGCTCCCAAATCACTGCGGTTTCAGAGACGACTGATGTTAAGCAGGAACGTATGTAAAGTAGCCTCGGCGAGGGATGATTAAAGTGAGGGGGACATTATTCAGAACCGGTTATCTCCCGATATGAATATCTCTTCACTAAGGCAGAAAGCAGAGATATAATGCTTTAACTAATGCATTTAGGTCACACCCCCCCTCCCCCTCCCCCCCCGAAAAGAATATCCTTCTGTTGCAATGACAAGAAAAACCACGAAATGACTTTATCATTTAAAACTGATTTCCATGTCTACTTGAAGGAGGAAAAGTGTCTCCTGCAGCCCTCTTGATTAAAACGTCCATATTTAACAGTAGTGGCCAGAACTGCCCCTCCCCCCCCACCCCACCCAATATCTCTAGCTGCAAGAAAGTACAGCTACCATGCAGGTGACGAGGAAAAGTCTGTCGTCTTCTTCATCATCCTGACTCGGGGCTTTGCCGAGTCAGGATGATTCATCAGCTGCCGGTCCTAAGCCTCTTAACCCCTCCGAGACGCCTCTCGTGGAGGCTTTCACTGGTTAAGCGGTCCCCATGGGCTTCGGATCTGGAGGAGATGGGCACCCCCGTGGTTGCAGTCTCTTCGTGGAAGGGGAGACGGGAATCTGAAAGGGGAAACAAAGGGATGAGGCCTTCTCCACGATATCATCCACGTCCTCTGTGGCCCTCCGAGACGCCTCTCGTGGAGGCTTTTACTGGTTAAGCGGTCCCCAT
Source organism: Lampris incognitus (assembly GCF_029633865.1). Classification (NCBI taxonomy): domain Eukaryota; kingdom Metazoa; phylum Chordata; class Actinopteri; order Lampriformes; family Lampridae; genus Lampris; species Lampris incognitus. Next base: position 9,286,948 of record NC_079228.1, read on the forward strand.
GGGCTTCGGATCTGGAGGAGATGGGCACCCCCGTGGTTGCAGTCTCTTCGTGGAAGGGGAGACGGGAATCTGAAAGGGGAAACAAAGGGATGAGGCCTTCTCCACGATATCATCCACGTCCTCTGTGGCAGCTTTGTGACCCCCCCCCCCTTCTGTCTAAACAGATTGTTAGCCGAGATAAGTCCTACACCTAAAAGGGATTTTCTCACCCCAACACTGTGTAGAATCCACCCTTTTCCTGCCCCCTGTAGCTCACTATCATCACAGTTATCATCCCCCCCCCGTGCTCCATGAGGACCAGTTCACCAGGGGGGGAGTTTCCCGCCACCCCTTTTTTCTCCCCAATTGCCCCCCTCCAATTACTCCACTCTTCCCGGTTGCTGCTCCACCCCCTCTGCCGATCCGGGGAGGGCTGCAGACTACCCCATGCCTCCTCCCATGCATGTGGAGTCGCCTGCCGCTTCTTTTCACCTGACAGTGAGGAGTTTCACCAGGGGGACATAGCACGTGGGAGGATCATGCAATTCCCCCCAGTCGCCCCGACCGACCAGAGGAGGCGCTAGTGCAGGGACCAGGACACATACCCTCATCCGGCTTCCCACCCGCAGACACGGCCAGTTGTGACTGTAGGGACGCCCGACCAAGGCGGAGGTAACACGGGGATTCGAACCGGTGATCCCCGTGTTGCTAGGCAACGGAATAGACCGCTACGCTACCCGTCTTACACCAACATGTCTCCTCTTCCTCGCTGCAGTCCATTCCTGCAAGATAGAGGAAGGCAGGTTGAAAACCAGACAGCAAGAGGGAAATGGAGAATCAACCAATCAATCAATCAATCAATCAATCAATCAATCAATCAATCAGTATAGCACTTTTCATACAAACAAATGTAACACAAAGTGCTTCACACAATAAAACAATCAAATCTCCCCTTCATAGAAAATATTATAATAAGAATGATAATAATAATAATAATAATAATAATAATAATATAATGATGAAAAAACCCAGACAGGAAACAGGAAGAGAGCAATATATTGGGCAAATGAAAAATTCATGAATATATATATATATATATAAAGAAAATAGTTTTGTTAAGGAGTGTGTAGTTAGTGTGAACCTTGAATTTAGTACTCTAATGTTGTATTTTAAAACCACCTACTTGGGAAAACATCCCCCACATCTGTATGTATCTCCAGTTCTTTACATTTCTGACTGGTGCAGTACTCAGGTGTGGACGCTCAGGAGCAGAGAGCCACTAGCCACAGATTTTTATCATGAATGATTTATTAGATTTTTTTTTTTTTGCACACTACCCAGAAGAGACCTATTGAATTCCTGCTTTGTCCTTCTCGTCTTCTCTGCTCAGCTCAGAAATCCTGCTGTATATGTCATATGAGCCCTTATGCTTTCTGCATGTGCACGCCGCCAATTCAGTTTCCTGATATGTGCAAAGTAAAATAAGGACAATCAGAAGAGACAGAGTTTGATTTTGACTCGGAGGAAACATGAACATGACTACAGAGTAAAAGAAAATGTAGAGGAAAACCAGGAGAAACACTGATGTACATTTCATTCCTATGTAAGCCTGCTATGTCTGAGACTGAGGCGAGCCATACACATTGTCGACCCTAGCTGGTTCGTTTAATTATTTAATTTCCTTGTAAAGGCCAAAAAGAACTGTGTCTCAGCTTCTCAGTCACAACACAGCGTTGGATATCTACAATCAAATCCCTTAATCCCTAGCTCTGCTGATATCCTGACGAGGCTAGTCTACCCTTAACCTTTCCCCATATATAGTCTGTTCATGTAATCTGTTTATGTTCTCGTGAAAATTATCACTACCGGGTGTCTGAGCGAAATTAATCAGCTGTTGATCTATTGGATATTTTTTAATGAATTATTAGTGAAGTGCTGACTGTCATCGTGAGATGACGATGAGATGATGAGAGTCAGCACCTCCAAGTCTGAGGCCGTGGTGCTCTACCGGAAAATGGTGGATTGCTCCGTCCGGGTTGGAGACGAGTTGTTGCCTCAAGTGAAGGAGTTCAAGTATCTCGGGGTCTTGTTCACGAGTGAGGGTAGGATGGAGCGGGAGATTGACAGGCGGATTGGTGCAGCATCGGCAGTAATGCGGACGTTGTGCCGGACCGTTGTGGTGAAGAGGGAGCTGAGCCGGGAGGCAAAGCTCTCAATTTACCAGTCAGTCTTTGTTCCAACCCTCACCTATGGTCATGAGCTTTGGGTAGTGACCGAAAGGGGGAGATCGTGGATACAAGCGGCTGAAATGAGTTTCCTCCGTAGGGTGTCTGGGCTCAGCCTTAGAGACAGGGTGAGGAGCTCGGACATCCAGAGGGAGCTCGGAGTAGAGCCGCTGCTCCTTCGCGTCGAAAGGAGCCAGTTGAGGTGGTTCGGGCATCTGATTAGGATGCCTCCTGGGCGCCTTCCTTTTAGAGGTTTTCCAGGCAGATCCAACTGGGAGCAGACCCCGGGGTAGACCCAGAACTCGCTGGAGGGACTCCATGTCCAATCTGGCCTGGAAACGCCTTGGGATCTCCCAGGAGGAGCTGGAGGACGCTGCTGGGGAGAGGGAGGTCTGGAGTGCCCTACTTAGCTTGCTGCCGCCTCGAGTCGACCCCGGAGAAGTGGCTGATGATGAGATGAGATTATTAGGGAAGAGCAAATTTAAGATCGGATTTAAGTCACTAAGTCAATCTCAGTCAAGTCATGCATCTCCGCTCGTTGTAATTTTTACAAAACAACAACTTTTATATTGTCACGTACTTGCTCACGTTACGATTTTGAGCTGCAATGACCCTAGTTTAGTTGTTGTTTAGTTGAGTGTTTATTTGACAGGGACAACGCACAATTTTACAATTCCACCAGAGTTAGCCAGCAGCTAATTTGCATCTGCAGTCCCTGGGCAGGCAAACAAACAACAATTAATACAGACGTAAAAACGTAACAAGACATAAGAAAACTATTGGACAGGCAGACAAAGAACAACCAAGACACAATAAAAACACGACAACACATCAGCAAACCAGTCTCAAAACCCCGATTCTCATGGCCTAGGATGTGTATGGCTTCTGAGTTTGAGTCACATTGGTAGTGGTGCTTAATGTGTACTTAATGAAGAGGTGACGTTTGAAATAGCCGACATGATATGCAAATGAGATAATACATTCATATTGAGCGGAATGTTAGACTGGCCTCAGACAGCTAGCAATAATGAGACGGGGCCATAACAGTCAACTAACATTACGAAGATGGTAAACCGTTAATTACATTTATGAGCTGTAAACTTGTTGGCATTTCCCCAGGGGGGGGGGTAAAACTGCTTGCCCGGGCTCTTGTTACCCGGGATAGAGCGATCAATGGCTGTTGTCATTATGAAGACATAAAATACACTGACACCCCTGTGTTGTGTTGCAGACACACATGTGGACCGGCACATTAAACCAATAAATTATGACCCGAGTGGAAATGTGACACGTCCAACTGAAATCCCTCGTTTAACTGAAGCCCAGCCTTCTGTCCCACGCATATAACAAGCTGTAACCGGCTGTGAACGAGTTTGATTGAATTTGCATCATTGCATCGTTCCGGTAAGAAGTTGGGGATCCTTAGTGTTATTAATTTCTGTTTTGTGTTCTGAAGCCTAACATAGTGTCGGCTGATTCAGTTTATTGATCGGATTTAGTTATCTTTGCCAGGCAGTAGCTGGGAGGGGATTATGTATTTGGTTGCGCGCGCACGTGCGGGTGCGCACGCGCGCGCGCGTGTGTCCGCCGCTAATCTCGTATAGTGCTGGGCCTTTCAGCCTTAAAATCTTTTGTGCCCAATTGTTCAAGAATCTCTTGTGGTTTCGGTGATTCAAGAGCGTTTGAAAAGCGTTTGTTCTCGCTACCGCCGCTCCCGCTCTTCATTCGCTCTCCAGCTCGCCCGACTGACGTTGCTCTCCGTCGCTGCCCGATCTGAGTCAACCGTAGATGTGAGTCACGTGTGCTCGGGGTGAATTTAGCTCGGGCAGCGACAGTGATTGAGTCTTGGAAGTAAACGAGAAATCGATCTTGAGTCGGCAAATAATTCACTGCTGATCTCAGCACAGGACAACTGGAGGAACACTTGGATGGACCAAAACTAACCTCTGAACTTTATTTTCACATTGTAATAAAGCTAGGTAAACCATTTACATCTACAGTTGACTCAGATCGTGCAGTGACATGATCAAAAGTTATTGAGATAAATTTGATCATCCAAAAAAAAACGTGAAAGTTATAAAGGAACAACTTCCTCTAGGTTGCAGTCAAAACAGGAAGTGTTGCATGTTCTTGTCGCTGCCCAGTGCTCTGACTCAACCGTAAATTCGAGTTGCGCATGTGCGAGCATAAACGGTTTATAGAGCTTTATTACATTATGCAAATAAAGATAGGGTCAGGGTTAGGCCAAAACAGTGCCGTTGCAGACCTTTTCTTTTAGGAAAGTGCACGTTTATGTAAGACTCGGTCGCATTTGTGCGAGGGTCTGCCTGAGAGGTTACGTATCCGCAGACTGACAGGCAATATGCTTATATTAGGTGGATTCTTTAGTTTGAACGCTGCACTTTAAACACCCCCCCCCGCCCCATATATCCTGTTCAATTGACTTGGGTGCCGCACCAAAAGCCTTACAATGGCAGGAAAAACACTGGTTTTTCGCCATACTTTGAGCACTGATGAAGGGGAGATACGCAGGCATCGCCTTGTATTTTCCCTTTTCCCAGTAGGCAAAAAAGGGGTAGTTTGTTGCTGAGTCCAAGTGCCGTAGAAAGAAAGCTACGCCTGGCAGAGATCTGCACTCTACGGAACGCACTCTTCTACTTATGTAGGAGGTCATATTCAATTTTTGTGCTCCTTCCAGCTTTAGTCGGTTTGTTTCAGCATTTTTAGTGGTAGACTTTCTCATTTTCCAAGTGATGATGCATAGATGACAATAGACCAGCTGGGACTGTCATGGCCGCTCCTGGTTCCGGCCACTCTAGCTCTGGTTCCTACGTCTCATGCCTTGTTCTGCTCTATCAACACTGTCCCAGTCCTGGGTCCTGTCCAGTTTTCCTCTGTTACCCATTTGCCCCAAAGCTGTTTTTTGATTATTCAATCAAGTTTCTGTGTATTTGAGTTTGGCTCTTCCGTTTGTTCACTGTCAGAGTGCTCCACACCTGTACCATGTCACCATTATGTTCTCCACATGTGTGTTCCTGATACTCTTGTTTCCTAGACTAGAATAGAATAGAACTTTATTTGTCATTGTACAAGTACAATGCAATTTGAAAGTACAGTCCTTATCAGTGCAAATATCAGTATAAAAAGAATCACAAACATAAAACACACACACATTCATTTATACATTCTACTTGGCACCAACATGTTGCACAAAAAGTCAGGAATCAAGACTTAGCAGCATTTAGTGCGGTTATGGCTCTGGGACAGAAGCTGTTCTTTAGTCTGTTTGTCCGAGCTCTTATTGTCCTGTAACATCTGCCCTAGGGCAGCAGTTCAAACAGGTGGTTTCCTGGGTGGGATGGGTCCTTGAGGATGCCATGAGCTTTTTTTGAGGCAGCGGGAACTGTATAGGTCTTCCAGGGAGGGGGGTGGGCATCCGATAATCTTCTGGGCGGTGGCGGTGATCCTCTGGAGCGCTGGCCTCTCTGCTACTGTGCAGCTAGCAAACCAGACACAGATGCTGTAGGTCAGTATGCTCTCTATGGAGCAGTGGTAGAAGGACACAAGCATCTAATCTACCTAGACCTTGACATGTGCCCTTGTTTGGAGATGATCAACATTATTCAGTTTACCTGTTAGTGGTCCTAATGTTTTGGCTCATCAGTGTGTACCAAGTACGCACCAATCCAGCCAAATGCACCAAGTCATAAACATGACCCATCTTTATATACACGTTCGACTGACAATGTTTTAAAAAGTCTGAAACGTGTATGAGGTAGTGAAGGCCATCATTATTTGAATCGTGGACTTTATTGGTCCCTCTAGTAAAACAGTCAACCTGCGGGAAACACTTCGGTATATTGTGTTCAGTTATGTCATGCTGGCGTTTTTTATTCTTTATCCTTAGTCCCTTCATTGCGCCATTCCTCCTGCTGCCCTTCTTGTTTTGAGGGCGTATGGAAATTGGTGTTGGAAGAGTGGATTGTTATTGATGGCCTTTGACGAAATGGCGCTAGCATGATTCCACAACTGGCTGGGTATTGATGAGCTCCAGCTCCGTGTCTCCTTTTAGTCCTCCTCTCAATAAGTAAACTTGTCAGGGCTGATGCATGGTCTGCACTCGCCTTAATGCAAATCACGCAGCAACTGTGCTTTATCTCAAACCAAACAAGAGAGGCAGCAGAATAACCTGGATTCTAGGTCCCACCAGAGCCTTCCTCAGTTAAATCTGGGAAAATCTGATTAAAGGAGTGCCAACAAAGCTCTATTTGTTTTATTGTATTTGGCTCCATGTCTATGGTGTTTGGCGTAATACTACTGGAAATACCCCTGCAAGGAAAACGATTTGATCGATGGCGCACGAGGCTTTGTTCAGATTTCATCCAGTGTTTTTTGTTTTTTTAAGTAAGGGAATATCATTGTCTGTCCATGCTTTAAGTGACATGTGACACAAAAGAACAGGATTCATCCATCCATCCATTATCCAAACCGCTTATCCTGCTCCCAGGGTCGTGGGGATGCTGGAGCCTATCCCAGCAGTCATTGGGCAGCAGGCGGGGAGACACCCTGGACAGGCCGCCAGGCCATCACACAGGGCCGAAAGAACAGGATTCACAAAGAGTTAAATACATTTAAAAAGAAATCCCTTCCACAGCTGAAACATGAGAAATCAGGGTGACCTTAATCTCTGTTTAAACATAAAGGCTAACAAAAAGGGCTGACAGAATGAAGGTGCTGGAAGTGAAAAATGTGACAGTAAGAAAAGAAGAAGCAGTCCGCACACTTCTTTCGAATGCAAAATGATTTAAAACTGCAATCTTGTAAGATCTTGCATTATTATGGCCCTTTAAAATGTACCAGTGTTGCAATTCTGTTGGACGATCAATCAAATCCTAGAGTAGAACAGTGTTCCAACATAGCTGGGGTGTAGGGACCAGATAGAAACAGACCTGTGGACCTCGATTTTCTCAGACTACCAACAAGGTGCAGTAGCCGCTGTGGCCCGTGTGTCGTCAGCTCACCAGTAAATAGTCTGCTCCCTTGTAAAAATACAATCCTTGGACCAAAGGCAGTCTAAGCTTCATCAAACTACATCGCCATTGTTCTACAGTTATATTGATCATCTGACAGAAGCAAGGCCGCATTGGCGTCACATTTCAATCATCGTTGCTGTCTGAGTTGTTTCCAACACATATGTATTTTTCCCTTCTAAAAGACCCCCCCTAGTTCAGCTTCGCTCAAAAAATCTGGGTTTTCTGATACTCGTGATGTCATCAGACACACTCATTTACATATAACCAATCAAATCAAACCATCAAACTATGAAACGCACCCATTCTTTCTGCCATTTCACTCCCACCAAAAACGACCGCGGGCGGTCAAAATGACTCTATATTCTGTCAAGATAAATTCCCGATTGAGGTGTTAATCAAAGATCAGCTCATGATTATTAATGAAGACTCGCTCAGAGTTTTTTGACGATTGATAACTGGTTTGGATAAAGCTATGGAAAAACACAATTGCACTCATTTACAAAACAAAACTGTCGCCGAATTGTAATCCCATGTTCAAGTGGTTTAGACGTGAAAAAATAAGTCTGACTGCTGATTTTGTCTGGCTGTTATTCTGAAGCCAGAATAAGAAAATCCCTTGGCCTTTTATCCGCTGTACTTCTGGCTGTCCTGGGCTGGCTGGACACAACAGCATGTGCTCCTCGAAGGTAGGCTTCAGGGAAAATGCTCCTTCACTGGCTCACCTTATATCATTTTGAGTATTCTTGCGTGTTTTGATTCATCCATTTCCCTGTTCTGTAAAGGGCCTGCCATGGCACAAACCCTGCAGTGTTTGGGGGAGGGTGTAGATCACCATGCGAGTCCTCCGATACACATGTCGTTGCCGACTGCTGCTTTTCACTTTCTCCGGGGGAAAGAGAGAAACGCTTCTGTAGGCTCACGCTATTCCCCCTAGCTCTCCCAGCAGCTGTCCCGCCACCTGTAGGAGCTGCTAATTGCAATGGGGGTATACGTCGACCCTGCCTGCTCCCCCCCCAGGAACGTGACAAACTATGCAAACGATGCAACGGATCACAATTTTAGGATTGGAGGATCAGTTGGAGGCGAGGTCGGAGTTCAAACTGCCACATTCGGCGTTTGGACGTTGGCCTATTAATCCACTTCAAAACCCATCAGCCTTACGTTACACTGGAGGACGGAATGCGAAACTACCGCGAGGCCTCTCGAAACTTATTGAAGGGGAACGCTTCAACATGTTCCCATTGTATCCCAGCAGGGACTGTGTGGTGTACACATCGGTTTACCACACAAATATTTTATTTAGCACTCTCGGTTGACAGTAACAAATGGCTTTTTCTCAGACTGGCAAACTGAAGGAGAGATCAAGCTAGGACGCGTTGCTCTGAAGTGTCTGATGCTACGCTGCCCTTCAGAAGGGGATCAACATGTCGTAACTAACGACTGAGTCGCTCTGGAAGACGTTTGAATATTTTAAACTCGGCGGTTTACAATAGACGGGAGCCCGTAGTTTTTTGATAACCCCCAATTTGTGTCCTTTGAAAAGTTAACGCTTTTTTCATCTCCCATAAATTCTTTTGTTCGGCTTACATGCCCCACCGCCCAACGCTCTTTGCCCTTCCCCTTCGCGTCTCTCGCTTGAGAAGCCTTTGAAAGGCGCTCCGGTTTCTTTCTCGCCCCTGTAATTTATTTCCCCCCTCTGCAGGATAAATGCTATATCAGAGGCCCGTGTTTTCTCCCTTGCCATCGGGGCGTATTTATGATGTGCCTGGTCCGAGGGCTATTAGTCAGGTTGGCGGGGAGCGCTGTAAGAGCAGGCCGGGCTGGACGGCCGTAGCCAGGGTGCATCACAAGCACTTCAGCCAGACCTGCACCTCCCTTCATTAATCTCCCTCCGGGGCCTCTGGCTGCCAAACAAGGCTCACGGTGTAGCTAAGTTACGCTCTTCCTGCTGCTCAATGACTTTCGGTGCTGCCCGTACACCGCTAATGGAATTCAATTAATACCTTTTCCCACAAGACGGCATTAGACGACCCACCGGCCCCTGCAGGCCTCTCATAATGGCTCAAAGCCACGGCAAAGCAGAAAGTTTACTGCACTGTTGAGTTGTGTGCGTGTGTGTGTGCGTGCATGTGTGTGTGTGTAGTCCTAGCAGCCTTCGCCCCCTCCTTCAGGAGAAAGCTGTTTTTAACAGAAGGACCACGTGAGATGCATTGCAGTATGTCAACTGAACGCTGTGTATCAGATGAGCTTCGGTCTGCAAAGAACTTGTGCAGGGCGAGCCGGAGAAGAAGCTGGGAACTGACCGAACGTTGTCGTTAAAAAGGCAGCCAGATAAATACGCAAGTAAATTAAAGAAATTCAAACTTCAGATCCTTAGCACGAAAGCCTCGGAGGAATGAGGGACTTGTTCAGAAAATTGCCTTTTTTCCTTTTTCTCTTTTTTTTTGGGATTTTTCCCACTTCCCCCCCCCCAATTGTATTTGGCTAATTACCATATTTCCCGAGCCGTTCCTGTCGCTGCTCCACCCCCCTCTGCTGATCCGGGGAGGGCTGCAGACTACCACGCGCCTCCTCCCATACGTGTGGAGTCGCCAGCCGCTTCTTTTCACCTGACAGTGAGGAGTTTCACCAGGGGGACGTAGCACGTGGGAGGATCACGCTATTCCCCCCAGTCCCCCCCTCCCCGAAAAAGGCGCCCCGACTGACCAGAGGAGGCGCTAGTGCAGCGACCAAGACACCTACCCACATCCGGCTTCCCACCCGCAGACACGGCCAATTGTGTCTGTAGGGACGCCCGACCAAGCCGGAGGTAACACGGGGATTCCAACCGGCGATCCCCGTGTCCCCACGCCACCTGGATGCCCCAAAGAGTGATACGTCTCTTACACCAATTTATTAATATGTCGTCCATGCTGACCTGCTAACTAAACCAATACTTCTGGATCCATTTTCGGGCCCCCACGTCCAGTAGCAGCCTTTATCTGTAGCTGTTATTTTAGCTTCACATGGCGGCACGGTGGCGCAGCGGTTAGCGCGGTCGCCTCACAGCAAGAAGGTCCGGGGTAGTCCAACCTTGGGGGTCGTCCGGGGTCGTCCTCTGTGTGGAGTTTGCATGTTCTCCCCGCGTCTGCGTGGGTTTCCTGTGGGGGCTCCGGTTTCCTCCCACAGTCCAAAGACCTGTAGGTCAGGTGGTCTTGTGTGATGGCCTGGCGGCCTTTCCAGGGTGCCCCCCCCCCCACCTGTCGCCCATGACTGCTGGGATAGAATCCAGCATCCCCGCGACCCTGAGAGCAGGACAAGCGGTTCTGGTAGATGGATGGATGGATGGCAGCACGGTGCTTGAGGTCTGTAGCGGACCCTGCACCACCCTTCAGAGCTCAAAAGGCTCGTGCCAGTTCCGCTCGCTGTTCAAACGCTTTCCGGGAAACAATCGCCGTCCCCGTGTCGGAAATGTTTTCCGTCACGACGAATACGAACAATTCATGTTCCCAGGCATTGCCGCCTCCGTCTGTGCAGCACCGGCAGGTTCATTACAGTCTGCTTCATTTATAAGTAAGCAATAAGCATGCACCAAGCCGCTCTCATGCACACGCCGACCTTAGAAGTCGCTGCACGAATGTGGCTCTTCTAATTACACGGGCCTCACCCTCCCACCGCCGCAGAAGCTCATTTGGCCGCTGAGAGGAATGCGTGTCCGCTGAAAGCAAAGGAGCATGGGAAGGGATGAGCCTTAATGAGGGGAATCAGTGGAACGTGTCTGATGGTGACATTTCTTCTCCGAACTCAAGGGCCCTCCACACACACACAGAAGGCCCTCACCACCGCCGGCCCCGCTCCGGCCCCGCTCCGGCTCCGCCGCGCACCTCTCTCTGGGCACGGCACGCAACAACAGCTCGCCGTCAGACAGGAGGCAATTAAACACCACCACCACCCCGTTCTGCTTACACACCCGGAAACACGCAGCCCCGCCTCGGGCACGGAAGAAGAGGAGGAGGCATGGCGTGGGCACCGAGGATGTGGGGGGGGGGGAGGGGGGGTTGGCGGTATTTGTTTGTCAGCAGGAACGGGAAAAGCGGCAACGCAAAAAATGAGCTGATGTCGGGGGGGGGGTGCTTTTATTTTTTGCTCCCCCCCCCTCTCCCTTTCTCCCCAATTGTGTTTGGCTAATTACCTCGCTCTTCCAAGGCGTCCCGGTTGAAGTAATACTTGGGGTAGTATTGGTCGAGGATCAATGACCACACTAGGTTATAGAACTCAGGTTTAATCGTGGCTCAGTAGGCAGACGTAATAACCATACATGGTAGTGGTGTAACCATAATAACAGTCCGGGTAGGACATAACACCTAGTGTAGTTCCAGTGGATATACATGGCGTTATATCACTACACCGGTTGCTCTTCCTCCCCCTCTGCCGACCCGGGGGAGGGCTGCAGACTACCACGTGCCTCCTCCCATAGACGTGGAGTCGCCAGCCGCTTCTTTTCACCTGGCAGTGAGGAGTTTCACCAGGGGGACGTAGCGCGTGGGAGGTGCACGCTATCCCCCCCCAACAGGCACCCCGACCGACCAGAGGAGGCGCTAGTGCAGCGACCAGGACGCATACCCACATCCGGCTTCCCACCCGCAGATACGGCCAATTGTGTCTGTAGGGACGCCCGACCGAGCCGGATGTAACACGGGGATTCGAACCGGCGAATAGACCGGGATAGACCGTTGCACTACCCAGACACCCCCAAAACGCTTTTGTTTCAGAGGGATTGTGTACTACATGTCTTCTTTTTTTTGCCCTTTTTCTCTTCGTCTTTTTTATTTACTTAAAAATTAATCTGCGTTAATAAAGAAAACAGATGGAGCCTCTAAACAACACATTCGAAAGCGGCAGCTGGGTGGAGGGGGGGGGGGGGGACGGGCGCGTCCCGGGCAGGGTACTTTTTAAGTCGGTCCTGGCGTGGCGTCCGAGCAGCCTGTCAGCGCAGCGGCGGCGCAGCTGCCAGGCCTTAATGTGATCACGCAGCGACGCGGTCCTGGGACCGCGACGAGCTTTGGCGGTTGCAGTCGGAACGGAGGCCGCTGTGCGTGTCCTCTGGTCCGAGGCCAGAGCAGCGCGTGGGGAGGGACCGCGCGCGATGTGTCTTATAAATTAACGCCTCCCCTGCATGTCTCCCAGTTATTCCAGTGGCAGTCTTTGGCTGTGGGTCTTTTTTAAAAAAAATTGTTTTTTTCTAAATTTATTTCTGATTTTTCTCCCAATTTAGCGGCCGATCGATCCCTATTTTCATTCAAACACCCACCCTCGTACTGCATTGCGTTCGCCAACCGCATCTCTCCGGCCGGCAGTCTGGAAGGAGACCGACTCCCCACTTCCGTGACAAGGCGACTCCAGGCCGAACCACCGCTTTTTCCGACACACACAGAGACGCATTCCTGTGACGAACACAAGCCGACTCCGCCCCCCCCCCCTCCCGAAGACAGCGTTGCCAATTACTGCTGCTTCATCGAGTCCGGCCGTAGCCGGATCTGACGACACCGGGGCGCGAACCTCGGTCCCCAGTGGGCAACTGCATCGACACAAAGACCGCTACACCATCGCGGACTTTGGCTGTGGGTCTTTTTGCTGTAGCTTGGTGCACTGGGGTACAAATCACCCCCCCACCCCCCGAGCTGAGGAGCCTTAAGTCTCCTACAGGCTGTGAGATTTTAGCAATCCTGTGAGTTTATTGCAAGCCGCACTGTGCGATATGGCTCTAATACACTTGGGTACGACATCAAGTTTGTTGTATGTAGACTGCACGACGATAGCGCCTCCGGATTTGCAGCCTGCGACGCGAGTCCATATAAACGTCATCAGAGTGCGCGCTGGCTGCATCAGCGCGCGTAATCAATCTACGCCGCCGGTAGAGCAACTTCCGGTGTGGGAAGATGGCGGCGCGAATTCGCCCACTACCGTCCATGCAGTCTTTGTCCGCGTCTGCGTCGAAGTTTTGTCTTCGTTTGACGGCTGGGAGAGCGGGGCAGGCTAAGCTAACTGCTAGCCCACGAAGACCGGAAGTTGCGATAACCCCGAGGGCGGTCTGGAACATTCGCTTCGCTTCGCATCGCTCCGCCATCTTTGTTCAATATTTTTGACATTCTATTGCGTCATGACCATGGTCATAACAGACCTAGTAGGCTACAGGGCGCCCCTAGCGGCATCTGTGAGATACGTGTAAATGAACACGTATAAGTGACTTGCAGAAGCGTGTCCATAGACACGTAAAGAGGAGGCGACCGGTCTGTGCATGAAGTGAAATGACAAATCAAGTGATCCCGATTCCTGATCATGACGCCGAGCAGGAATCCAGTCCCTTCAACAGTCGCCGCAGCTCGTTTTGCTGCTAACAGTCTGTTTGTTTGTGTTCAGCGCCAGCAAAGATTCCGCGTCGCGTTGATGCGTGCGTCATTTCCTGCTGCATTTCTATTGGTTGGTTAGTAGACGTAGGTCGTAGCAGCGGTCACATTGCGAGATGTGTCGGACTTTTGTCCCCCAGGTTATCCTCGGTCGCAAGACCGTAATGACGTCCGCCTTCGAACCCGTCTCACAGTGCGACGTAGGACCACCGTTTTGGAGCCACGACCAAAGACATCGCTACGTTTAGTCATCTCTCACCTGAGACGGCCCAAATCCTTTATTCAGTTCTCTGATCATACTGTAACGCGCATGAATAAGAAGACACGCTGGCCGCTGGCTAGCGGGTCTGACCCTTTAGTCGAGCGGTTAGCGATGTCTCTTGCGGTGCGGGCGATACGGGTTCGCGTCCCGGCCGCGGCAGTTCCTGTGGTTGCGTTGTCCCCCCCAAATTCGCTACAATATACAGACCTGCCAGAGAGAGTTGCTGCTCACATTCTTATGTAGGTTGTCTGGGATTGGATTTAACAAAGAACCCACGGCACACCTTCCACCCACAGCTAGGTGACACATTATTACTTTATGGATGAATTATTTTTCACAAGCGCTACAAGTGATTGCCGTGTAACCACACATTTCTCCCTAACTCAGACTGCTCATCTTTATGCTCTCGTAAGTGCACCTCTGTTTTAGTCACGGTTGACAACCCCCCGGGGTCTAGGTAGCTTTAAAAGCCTGTAAACTGTGTGATGATGTGTGCTGATGGGCAGGACGGCACAGCGGCTGCACATCCGGGGGCCAGACAGAGCTCGGTCACTTTGACGGGCTGATTGTCCTCGTCTATTGTCCTTAAGCTCACAGCGCGAGCCTGGGACTCATACCCATTATTTCTGGCTACCTGAGTAACCTGGGGCTGTTGTGGTATTTCCACACTGCCGGGCTAATTGAACCAAATGACTTTAGATTCCGATGGAATGGGATAGAGTGCAGCCGAAGCCAGAGATGTCAGCATGGCTCCGGTCATTATATATAATTCAGCTTTTTAGCTGCGAGGTTTCCCAGAGATTTGACGTGTCAAGTCAGTTACAGCGGCGGGTGATGACATCACTTTGATCCCGAGCAGTCGTTCTCTGGTGTTTGTCTGCTTAGGGTTGTCTGACAATACCTTCCTTCCGTCAGTTTTCTCCAGGTACCGTATAACTTAGGAGAGAAATCTGCTAATAGCTATAGATTTTTTTTGGGGATACTTTTTTTTCCTCCAGCGTCGACTTCAACTCTCCCTGACTCTTTTCTGGCCTCTTGTGTAGGTGGCTGTACCTTTGATGAGGACTCCGACACCAGCCTGTGTGAGTACCGGCAGGGCCAGAAGGATGACTTCGACTGGCAGCTGATCAGAACCTACAACTGGCCACACTCGCCCCCTGACCTTCTAAAAGGTACGTCTCCAATATGAAGTATCACATTCAGGCCTGCAAGCAGACCAGATAACAATCCCAGTACTTTTCTGGAAGACTGTCATCATGAATTTGATTACAAACAGCTGACACTGATATAATAATTATTTTCTATAAAGAAATTAATAATTGGTGGCCAGTCTGCAAGAAGGTTCTGGGTTCGAGCCCCAAGGTAGTCCAACCTTGGGGGTCGTCCCGGGTCGTCCTCTGTATGGAGTTTGCGTGTTCTCCCCGTGTCTGTTTGGGTTTCCTCCGAGTGCTCTGGTTTGCTCCCACAGTCCAAAGACATGTAGGTCAGGTGAATCGGCCATACTAAATTGTCACTAGGTGTGAATGTGTGTGTTTGTGTGGGCTCTGTGATGGTCTGGCGGCCTGTCCAGGGTGTCTCCCCACCTGCTGCCCAATGACTGCTGGGATAGGCTCCAGCATCACCACGTCCCTGAGAGCAGGATAAGCAGCTTGGATAATGGATGGATGGAATTCAGAGCAATTTATTATTTTTTCTTTCGTTTAATATTAATAAATACAAGATTTGCTCAAATAAAACGTGATAGATTAGCCAGTTAAGTCAAATTCCAAATTCTATTCGTCGCTCCTCATCCGTCTTAAGATGAAGCAGTGGAAATGTTAGGTGTTGGCGAAGAGAAGAAAGTGAAGAAAGTTATCAAGTGTGAGACA
This sequence comes from Lampris incognitus, assembly GCF_029633865.1. Taxonomy (NCBI): domain Eukaryota; kingdom Metazoa; phylum Chordata; class Actinopteri; order Lampriformes; family Lampridae; genus Lampris; species Lampris incognitus. The sequence continues at coordinate 9,302,701 of NC_079228.1, forward strand.
AAAATGCAAACAGACAGTGAGACCAACAGGTTAATGGAGATATTGATTGGGTTTAGCCAAGTTTACAGCTTGGTGAAGTGCCCTAGGTGCAGCAAGGTTCTGAGAGCTGGAGCACAGCCTGAGGTCATAGGGCCGGGCCTTTCTGACCGCTCCACATTCAGACCCGGTCCAAAAGCCGGCAGCCATACCAACATGTGCCTCGATTCTGCTGCATGACAGAAGCTAAGCAGGTATGGGCTTGGCTAGTACTTGGATGGGAGACCTCCTGGGGAAACTGGGTTGTTGCTGGAAGTGTTGTTGGTGGGCCAGTAGGGGGCAGTCTTCCCTCTGGTCCTAATCAAACGAATCTCAATGCCCCAGAGCAGTGACGGGGACAATGTGCTATAGGAGATGCTGTCCTTCGCATGTGACGTTAAACTGAGGTCTTAAAGATCCCATGGCACTTATCGCAAAGAGTAGGGGGTCCCCAGTGTCCTGGCAAAATTCCCAACTGGGCTGCCTCCATCCGGCCACCTAGTCTTCCCCCAGTGTAATTGGCTCAATGATTCCTCCCTCTCCACCTCAAGCTGATGTGTCACGAGTGTTCTGGTGCAAAATGGCTGCCGTGCAACACGCAGGTGGTGCTACACATCGGTGGTGGTTGAAGTGAGTTTCCCCCCCTTCACTGTGTGAACGACTTTGGGTGTCTATATAATGCCCTATGTAAATGTGCTCCATTATTCCGTTCCATTCCATTACCCAAACCGCTTATCCTGCTCTCAGGGTCGCGGGGATGCTGGACTCTATCCCAGCAGTCACTGGGCGGCAGGCGGGGAGACACCCTGGACAGGCCGCCGGTCCATCACAGGGCCGACAAACACACATTCCCACCTAGGGATAATTTAGCACGGCCGAGTCACCTGACCTACATGTCTTTGGACTGTGGGAGGAAACCGGAGCACCCGGAAGAAACCCTCGCAGACACGGGGAGAACATGCAAACTCCACACAGAGGACGACTCGGGACTACTCCCAAGGTTGGACTACCCCGGGGCTCGAACCCAGGACCTTCTTGCTGTGAGGCGACCGCGCTAACCACTGCGCCACCATGTCACCCCTAATCCATTATTATTATTATTATTATTATTATTATTATTAAAAGGCCATAGAAATTTGAACATTAAGGCAGCTAAAGTGCAGAAGGCTCTGTCTGAGAAATGTTAGTGCCCCCCCCCCCCACACACTTAAATTTGGTCATGTTCACCACTAATCAGGCTGGTCCTTGTTTGGTTGCCATGTTCCACCATACTCTACCAATAGAGTTTATGGAGCAGCAGATTTGCAGCCGGGGCTAGCAGCGTTGTTGTGCTTAGCCATGCAGCCTCATTACTATGGACGCCATTCCAATCATGCCACTGCTGACCCTTTTGTTTTCCTCTATTCAGTCACTTGCCGCTTTTCCATCTATACATATTTATCACGGAATATGACAATGGGGATAGAGGGTGGGGGTGGTGCCGCCCAAAATGTCTTTGCAGACAATTTACATGCATGTTGATGTAGATAAGCCTGTTGTTCTTGGGAAAATTGTGCAAGGCAGACATTTACGAGGCGATTCAGGGAAACGGTCGAAGTGCAAACTGCTTGGCGTTGCCGGCGGATTTGTAGGAAGGTGTGGAGGAAGAAGGGTCTGCAGATGTCCTGGACTTCCTAAATCACTGGCTGCTACCAAGCATCTGTTCCGCTGTTCTGCGTACGCCTCTCTGTGGACAGATTGGGTACGTTAATAAACTCCATGGGATTGGCAGTGTGCATTATGGGTCACCGCTGATTGCTCTTGCCGGTATTCCTCGGGGGTCCGGCTGCACAGAAAACCACAGCAGGGGGCTTTTCATCTTCTCCTCATCCTTTAGAACAGGTCACCTTCCCCAGGGAAGGACATATAGTACGCTAAGATCTCTTTAGTCTTTATATATGGCATTGGAAAAAAAAATTAAAAGGCAGTCTAAGTCCATTGGGCAGTAGATGGAGATTTCCCATGCATGACCTCATTACTACTACTACTACTACTACTACTACTACTACTACTACTACTTCTACTACTTTCAGCTGCTCCCGTTAGGGGTCACCACAGCAGATCATCCATTTCCATCTCTTCCTGTCCTCTGCATCTTCCTCTGTCACACCAGCCACCTTCATGTCCTCCTTCACCGCATCCATAAACCTCCTCTTTGGCCTTCCTCTTCTCCTCTTCCCTGGCAGCTCCATATTCAGCATCCTTCTCCCAATATACCCAGCATCTCTCCTCCACACATGTCCAAGCCATCTCCATCCCGTCACTCTTGCTTTGTGTCCAAACCATCCAACCTGAGCTGTCCCTCTAATCATTCCTAATCCTGTCCTTCTTCATCACCCCAATGAAAATCTTATCGTCTTCAACTCCACCACCTCCAGCTCCACCTCCTGTCTTTTCATCAGTGCCACCGTCTCCAAACCATATAACATAGCTGGTCTCACAACCATCTTGTAAACCTTCCCTTTAACTCTTGCTGGTACCCTTCTGTCACACATCACTCCTGACACTCTTCTCCACCCACTCCACCCTGCCTGCACTCTCTTCTTCACCTCTCTTCTGCACTCCCCATTACTTTGGACAGTCGACCCCAAGTATTTAAACTCGCGTGTGCCCATCTTATGAGGTGGACAAATTCAAACCATCACTTGATCAAGAGATAATTGCTGTTGAATAACGTCGGAGTGTTTACTCGTCCACGTCGACGGGAGAATTGGGATTAAATTGATGATTATCTCATCGATTTACTGCGTCGATACAGAATTAAGGAAGAAGAGTGCCGGTGTGTTACAGCACGCCTGTTAAGACGCTTCTTAGTCACTCTCGTGGATACGCAATTATCCTAATCACACGTTGTTGATATATGCATGACATGTTGTTGAGTAGTGGGTTATATGAACATGTTTAAGGTACAAGCTTATTTCCTGCAACACATCAATCAAGCGTAGATCAGGGAAACGAAAGAACCGTGGCCATTTTTTATTTTTTCCAGAAATTAACCACATTAATCCAACATGCTGGCAATGGCGACTCTGCGCACTGAAATAGCGCGCGCAGCCCTCCACAACCACGCGGGCGTGTAAAATTGCGGCTGTAATTGCGCTTCTTTCCCCACACATTTTTTTTGTTGAAGAGCTTTAAATTCCTCCAGAGCTGCCGTTGAGACTGCAATTGAGACAACAGCTTAGTTTATTGGGCACCAACAGCTCGATACTATCGATTTCCACCCACAGACCAGTGGAATACTAATGACGTGAAACGATGCAGCTAAAAGGGAGCATGTTCTGTTTCCCAGCTTCCCACTTCGCTCGTGTTTCTGCAGTTTTTGTGTCTGCTGTTTCTTCAGTACCTTATGAAGGAGCGTGGACCTATAAAAGACGTAAAAGCGGGGATTGCCTCATCAGTTCCCAAAATGGGGGCTTTGCTGGGCTGCAGTGGTGATACGAGAGACGGGTCTGCTACTAAGATGGTGGATGGATTACTGAGGATGATGCTGTGGGTTTACTTTCCTATACTGTGTACTTCCACGGCTCTTAGGCTGAGAGGTGGGTGTACTCTAAATTACCATAAAAAGAGGAGGGGGTGCTCTGTATACCTGCGTGTTAGAGGTCTGCACATGCTGATTCGATTCGGGCTAGGCTCGGGCCTTTCCCCTCCTCCTTCTTCTCCCCATTGTATCGATTGCCCCACTCTTCCAAGCTGCCCCGGTCTGTGCTCTACCCCCTTCTACCGATCCGGGGCAGCGCTGCGGACTACCGCATGTCTCTTCTGATACACGTGGAGTCGCCAGCTGCTTCGTTTCACCTGACAGTGAGGAGTTTCCCCAGGGGGATGTAGCGCGTGGGAGGAGCACACCATTCCCTCAAGTTTCCCCTCCAGTCCCCCCTTCCTGAACAGGCACCCCGACCTACCAGAGGAGGCGCTAGTGCAGCGACCAGGAGACACGGCCAATTATGCTTATAGTGACGCCCGACCAAGCCGGAGGTAACACGGGGATTCGAACCCGCGATCCCCCTGTTGGTAGGCAACGGAATAGACCGCTACGCCACCCGCACGCCCAAGAATCTTACATAGTGTATTTGTACATTGCGTACTGTGTGGTGACCCACATCTATATAACTAGAGACATTCACCTAAGAGGTCAGATAATGCACTTCCGCTTCCGGTACACAGAGTTCCGTGTCGTTGTCGAACGTATGACATGCAAAGTTGGAGCTAGAAAACTACCTCGACTACGTCTACTCTCACGTCTCCTGTCTCGTTGTTTTCTAACTCCACAACTGTACATATTTGCTTCGATTCTGTATAAGTTACTTGGGAGGTATGTATGTAGCGTGTATAGTCCAGGACCGTTGTCCTACAGGGAGATCTGAGGATGTGCATCCCTGAGACCTCCCCCCTCCTGGGGTTACAACGCAAGGTTCATTTGCTGAGTAGAACTTCAAATGGATATGTGGCTTCTTGCTCCCCCCCCCCTCCTCCTCTGCCAGCGCCTTTGGTTGAGAGGCAGGACTTCTGCTGAACCGCTGTGGCTTTGATGATCTGCGCCCCAGAGTAGGAGAAACTAACTAGCACTGCCACAATGACTCTTTGCATTTAAATGGCACATTAGCAGAAAGGAGCTCTTCCTGATCCCGGCAAAACTTGTTGAAATTCATTCGCAACGAGGTTTCAAAGACGACGGAGTCTTCTTTTTTTTCTCCCGTTCCTTTGATTAATGTCCAAATGAATATATTTTCCTCTGTAGCTTCTGATGGATCTATCAATATTAATTTGACCAATTTATGTGCAACGGTAAATTTTCTTATTGGGCTTAATGTCTTAAAAAGGTTACTTTTATTATATTATTATCATTATGATTTCTCCAGTCGGTTCTCCCCTTTTTGAAGTTTTCCATCTTCTTCATTCGTCCTTCCTCTGGCAGCCTATCAATTTAAATCTCATCTTCATGTAACAGTGAAACATAATGAAGAACACAATTACCGCCATTGTTTGCTGCTGCTTGTTTATGATGCAAACCATTGCATGAAAAGTGACATACTAGTGTAACAGTGTAACTACCGCGGATGTGTAGACTCGCTAGCCCTTGGCTAACGGGTCGGACCCTTTAGTTGACTGGTTAGCACAGTGGCTTGTGGTGCGGGGAACACAGGTTCGACTCTCGGCTGCTCCCTGAATTGTAGCGAGAAGTCAGTGGGGCAGCCGGGAATCGAACCTGGGTTCCCCAGCACCACGAGCGACTGTGCTAACCAGTCAACTAAAGGGTCCGAGCTGTTAGCCAAGGGCTAACGTGGGTAACGGGTTGGACCTTTTAGTTGACTGGTTAGCGCAATCGCCCGTCGTGCGGGGAACCCAGGTTCGATTCCCGGCTGCTCCCTGAATTGTAGCGAAAATTCCGGGAATTGAACCTGGGTTCCCGGCACCACAGGCGACTGTGCTAAGCAGTGTTTCTCAACCCCTAGTGGTCCGTGGTGTAATTGCAAGGGGTCCGTGAAAATAAAATATCTTTAAAAAAAAGATCCTATGACATTTATAGAAATAGGATTATTTTACTCAAATGTGACTGAGACCTTTATCTACCTAAACTATAAAGGGTAACAGGACTTTTTTCTCTAATTACATCTGTTTCACAAGTGTCATTTATTGTATTTCAATAAGAGATCTCGCTCCCGTTTGCATTGTTAAAAGTTACTGCATAATTGTATGTTGTTACATATATCTGAAAGTTACTGCATAATTGTATGTTGTTACATATATCTGAAAGTTACTGAATACATATTCTGTTTTGTTACATATATCTGAAAGTTACTGAATACATATTCTGTTTTGTTACATATATCTGAAAGTTACTGAATACATATTCTGTTTTGTTACATATATCTGAAAGTTACTGAATACATATTCTGTTTTGTTACATATATCTGAAAGTTACTGAATACATATTCTGTTTTGTTACATATATCTGAAAGTTACTGAATACATATTCTGTGTTGTTACATATATCTGAAAGTTACTGAATACATATTCTGTGTTGTTACATATATCTGAAAGTTACTGAATACATATTCTGTTTTGTTACATATATCTGAAAGTTACTGAATACATATTCTGTGCTGTTACATATATCTGAAAGTTACTGAATACATATTCTGTGTTGTTACATATATCTGAAAGTTACTGCATAAGAATTCTGTTTTGTTAACTATATCTAAGTTACAACTGAAAGCTCTTATTTTTGCCCCAAAGAGTGAATAAATGCTATAATGCAATTTAAAATGCAGTTTCTACCGTTTCTATCAAATTGCAACCCCCCTCCCCCAAGATCAGGTGGAGGGGTCCTCAGGGTAGATCAACAATACGCAGGGGGTCCAGGACCCCAAAAAGGTTGAGAACCACTGAACTAAAGGGTCCGACCCGTTAGCCAAGGGCTAGCGAGTCTACGCATGCTTGGTCGTTACACTTGTTGTGCTAGCATAGCCGTTGCTTTTTAGCGATGCATGTGCAGACCTTCATGGTTCTGGAAGTACGATGGACACAGAAACGGGAGCTACCTTCAGAGCCCACACAGTTTTTGACGAGTTTCAGATGTGGAAAGTTTCGGCTTACTCCGGGGAAAGTCAGGGTTGAAGACACTTTATGTACATATGGATATGGGCACTGCATGAGGGAACCCTAATTAAACACCATAGACTCGAACGTGCAAAATGATAAAAAAGATGGAAGGAGTGGGCGGGGGGGTCTGTTGGGGCAGACGTGTCCAAACACCAAAAAAAAATGGAGGAAAGATGGGCGACAGGAAGTGATTAGCCTCCCCTCCCCTCATTTTGTTGAAAAAGGGAAGAGCTTTTCACTCGAAACATTCCTCCTGTCGCTAAGTGTGTTATGGTACACCGTGGGAAAAAAGACCCCCAGAGGACAACAAATGTCAGAACAAATGGTAATGGAGTCCACCTTGGTGGACCTGGGGAATATGATGAACGAAGCTGTCTCTGTCCATTGAGCTGTTTGTCCTCGGTTCTCTCATCATTAGAAATCAGACAATAAGAGAGCTATCCAAACCATGTCTTTGTCGGCTGTGATTTGTGAGTAAGGATTGGTCGAGAAAGCAGGGCCCACAGGATGTGACGATATACACTGCTCAAAAAAATAAAGGGAACACCTAAAAACACAATATAGACCTCGATGAATGAAATATTTCGGCTGAAAATCTTTATTTATTACACAGAGGAATGTGTTTAGAGCAAAATAATCTAAGAATGATCAATGGAAATCAAAATCATTAGCCCATTAAGGTCTGGATTCAGAATCATACTCAAAATCAAAGTGGAAAACGAGAACATAGGCTGATCCAACTTCTGTGGAAATTCTTCAAGACGATTCAAAATGAGGCTCAGTAGTGTGTGTGGCCTCCACCTGCAAATCCATTCCTTTTATAGGGGTTGTCTTGCAAATTGTCTAATTTCCACCAGGTGGAAATTAGACAATTTGCCAACAGGTGAAATTGATTCACAAATCAGTGTTGCTTCCTAACTGGACAGGTTGATATCTCAAAAGTGTGATTGACTTGGAGCTACATTGCATTGCTTATGTGTTCCCTTTATTTTTTTTGAGCAGTGTACAAGTGGTTCTGACGGCACACCTTAATTGGCTTATCGTGCGGCTAGACAGACACGTGACTCGGTAGACTGAAACTCATTTTGAGCTGTCTGAAGAATTCTTACTGTCCACTAGAATCCGTTGGCTCAATGTGCAGATTTTCGAGCTCGGAGATGGTTGACGTTGATCTGACGATGCAATGGCATTCTTGGGTAAGTTGCACTTGTGAGGCGGCTGGGCGGGGTTGAGCGAAGGATGGATGTTTTTTTGTTCCATGTAGAAGCCATTTATTTTTTCCCATGCGGCACCCTGTCGACATTGTAATTTGGTGGGCCCTTTATGTCCTCAGCTCTACATGGGCTCCCTCCATCTCAGCGGGCGTGACGATAATGTGACCATCCCCCTGCAATTAACAGCGCTGTGATGACAGGACGGTAAATGGGGGGGGGGGCGTTGTGCTGCCTGTTGTGCGGCCTGTTGCGGCATTTGGAGAGAGCGGCGTTTACGCCGCAGTGAGCATCACTCAAGTATGTCAGGCCGCTGTTGTCCGTTTGAGGTTATCGAGGTAGGCACTTATTACCGCTGCCCTGTTCTCGCCGTATTGTGATTGTCATTGAACCGAGGGGTGCTTAGGGACCGAGGGGGGCTTGGGGAAGGTAGCCATGGAAACCAGCCGCCTTTTTTGAGGAGCGCACATGTTGCTAATGCTTCAAAATGACTCTCATCCCTACTTTTAATGCTTGTTCTGCTGATGCTCCCCCTGAGTCTTATGCTAACAAGGGGGTCATTCGCGGCACCCTCTCTAAGCTCTCTGTCCAGTTTATGAAAGGCGTTTAGAGCGGATTTGCATTATTTATTAGCTTTGCACATGCCCTTCAATGTTTGCTTGAGCTTTTAATACCTGATATTAACTGCAAGGTGCACCGCAGCAGCTAAAGGCTATAAACAGGTCCCGTAGCCCGAAAGCAACCTCCTCCTTCCATTGCAGCGACTGATTATTCTCAGTGCCCTCCCTCATCCCCGTGTGTCTCTCTCTCTCCCTTATTATTTTTCTCTCTGACTGTTATTCTCCTTGGTACTCTCTTTCCCCCCCCTCCTGTCTCACAAACACACACATTACACATTGTGTGCCTGAGTGTTGAGTCAGACAGCCAGGTGTATAATCGTCACTCTAATCACCTTGTCTGTAGGGACTGAACTGCGTATGTGTTGTTGCCCTTTGCAGAGGCTGTCAGCGTCTCTGTGGTTTGTGGTTTGACGCTTTGCCTACAGTGCCACCGACCTCTTTTGCATGCGCTGAAGCAAGAGCTGCGGAGGCCATGGGAGAATGGAGGACACAGGGAGACGCGGCGGGGGTAAAGACTGTGTCTGATCCCGATTAGCAGCGAGGCACTCGAACAACGGAGGACCGATAGCGGAGTCGATCATGAAGCGTTAGCTTATAAGTAGGCCGCAGGACTGTTTCACAGTTTGGATTCGTTGTTGAGGCGGTTGCCGGCATAGGCCGCATTGTGTCGGTATATCGAGCATGTGTCATTTCCGGTTGGAGGGGAGGGGGGGGAGGGGAGGTCGTCCGCATGAGTCCCGCTTGGCTGGCAGGGAATGGGTACCGGAAACTGATACTTTTAAGATAGCGGCGCTGAAGTGGGGGGGGGGGTAGTACCGAATCAACCAATAAGATCTGTAACAATGGTGCTTCTTGTCGTTGCCACAGGTTGCTTGAACACACGTTAGTCATTTTCCAAAAGTGGACGACACAATCAGCCAAGAGATGTCACGCGTCTTACCAGAAAGGGCTCACGCTGATTTTTTGTTTTTTTTTCCACAGGGGAAAAAAAAGTTAAGAGCCTGTGTCAACCAACTGCATTGCTTCAAAGTCGTCGTGTTCCAGTCCAGTATTCAGCATGCTGCTGTTATACGTAACATGCTGTCTGGTTTTCACCAAAAATGAAAGCCTTCCATTGAATAGATATGAAGCTGTAAATATTTGGCAATTACCAGCAATAGTAAAACATTTTTTTTTACACCGTGTCAAAAGAAGGTGCAGTTTAGTGGTTATTTCTATCGCCGGTATCGATAAGAGGTACCAGTGTCAATAACAATACATTCCTGGTAATGAGCAGCCCTGTAAGCTGGAAACTTAAGGGCTTTTGAACGACCTAATGTAGCTCTGATAGTCTCTCGCATTTCTCTATAGGCTCACTCGCCGTTGCTGCAAGCCTACTTGCAGTTGGGTTTTCCAAATTCAGAGTCAAATGTCACAACTAAGGTTTTAAACTCGAGCTAATATCGCTGACTTTCAGATAAACCCCCGAAAACTGAGAATAATTCGGCCAGAAACTGAGTCCCTATCCTGGCGCTCGGTGTATGAGCAGGATTTCTTCTCAGACATTAAAGCGGAGGGCAGCTGAGGGAGCATTGCACCGTCGTTGAAACGGGGGGGGGGCAAGCCGGAGAGGCCAGGAAACGGCAGACTTGAGAACACATTAAAAAAAGCATGTTTGAACAATTATGATGTCACGTTCATGGGGCGTGCACGCGGGTGTTCCTGTCATCTGAACACATCTGACTGCACCACCTTTGTGCACTGCGAGTCAATTTATAACTGTCCGTTATCCCCATTTCCAACCAAGGTTAAATGGCGTCAAGTGTTTTGACATTACATGTTTTCTTCTGAGACATTTGCTCAGACCATGTCATAGTCCTCCCATAAAGACCTGCCGCGTTCATGTGATTCCTTAGCATGCAGTCATCACATAAAAAGCTGTAACTCTGAGCTGCACTGTCTATAAAGACGTTAGTAAACCTTCAGTTATATTTTTTTTTGGGTGCTGAGACAGTGTTGGTATTTCCCTAGGGTATGAAAACTGTTTGAACTGGTGATAAATTCGGCAAAAAAAACCAGACAGTGTCCTGTCTTGTGGCTGCTTTGAGGGAGTAAATCTGTGCTGGCTGCTTTTAGCCAGGGTAGATTGATCAGCCTTGCCAATTTGCTATCCTCGTATGAGGGCCTCAGGGATACTGACACCCCTGTATTGCATTAGACGATCTAACCGCCGTGGGGCAGAAATTCATTTATGCAGCTTTAATGATAGTTATCAGGCTTTTATGAAAACCTGCTCATGAAGGTTGCAATTTTTTAGACGTTTTCACACTAAACCGCTTGTTCCAAGTGGACTCTTGTGACATGAAGAGCGTGGTTGGAGGTCTGACATCTCAGCCCTGTATCTAGTTTCTGCCACTAAATAGATATGTATACTGTGTATATGCACACACACACACACACACACACACACGAGGGTAACAGTTTCTGTGAAGCTTGCATCTATAACGCCCTATAAGCATCTATAACGCCCTATAAGCATCTATAACGCCCTATAAGCATCTATAACGCCCTATAAGTGTAGCTATTAGTCATGGTAAGATTCATTGTAACCATGTATACGCCCTCACAACACCTCATAACCACCTTTATGATACATTATGTCAATTTAAAACAGATCTATGCATTACAAATATGTCATCATTAGCCTGTTTATCTGTCAGATGTCATAAGGCATCATAGCCAACTTGTTTTGCTGAAGTTTTGTAGGGCTGCATAATGAGACTTCAGTGCTATTTCACAGTCTTCAGCCATAGCCGTTAGTCATTGTAATACACATTACAGGAAAGTATGAGTGTTATAGATGCAATAGATGCTTATAGGGCGTTATAGATGCAAGCTTCCTAGAACATGTTGATATATATATATATATATATATATATATATATATATATATATATATATATACAGATATGGGAAAAAAAGTATGACAAAGACTGATGACTCATCCTTATTACTTTAAGTAGGTCTCCGAACACAGTCGGCCCTCACGAGCCATGGCTCTCTGCCAGGAGCCTCCTTCACAATTAGCAGCCGATGAGTGTGCGACGCATGAAACAGGCCTGTACTGCAGTGTATTAAAAAGCTTCTTTTCCTGTATCTGTGTTGATATTCCCCTCCTTATTAGTTGAGCACTTACGACACCATTGACGGAAAAAAACGCTCTACCCATATATAAACCCCACTCACCCATTTTTGGGTGATGTGTGTCTTCCTCAACCGCGGGCCCTCTACCAGGGGCCTTGGAGTTTGAGGGTTCTGCATAGTATCTTAGGTGTTCCTAGGACCTCACTCTTCTGGAGAGAGACCCACTCCTCTGGAGAGACACCTCAGATGTTGTTCCTGGAATCTGCTGGAGCCACTGCCAGTTTGGGGGTCACAACCCCTAGTGCTCCTGTTGCTACTGGAACTACTGTGGGTTTCACCTTCCACATCTGATCTAGTACTTCCCTCAGCTCTTGGTATTTCTCTAGCTTCTCATGCTCTATCTTCCTGATGTTGCCATCGCTTGGGGTCGCTACATTGATCACTACTGCTGTCTTCTGTCCCTTGTCCACCACCACAATGTCTGGTTGGTTAGCCAGCCCCTGCTTGTCAGTCTGGAACTGGACGTCCCACAGGATCTTAGCTCTGCCATTCTCAACCACCTTTGGCGGTGTCTCCCATTTGGGCTTGGGGACTTCCAGTCTTTATTCAGTACCGATATTCCTGTACACTATCCCAGCCACTTGGTTATGCCTTTCAGCGTACGCTTTGCCTGCTAGTATTTTACACCCCGCTACTAAGTGCTGGACTGTCTCAGGGGCCTCTTTGCACAGTCTACATCCTTGGTCTTGTGTGGAGCGGTAGACCCCTACCTCAACCGATCTGGCCCTGAGTGCCTGTCCTTGTGCTGCTATGATCAGAGCCTCTATAATGTCCTTCAGTCCTGTCCACGAGGGCTGAGACTGTGATGTCATGTGTGTATTCTGTCTCAGTACAGCTAGATGTACGTATATGATGGGTAAATGATAGATCAAGGTATGTTTAGGTTTACATTTCCAATGGGGGATAGGGGTTTTTTGAGCATACTGTGTCAGTATGAATACATTTGACTCGACTCGAACACTGTTTTAATACTCAACTGGGTTGGCTTTGCACGCTTGTTCCCTCCTTTTTTTATTTCCTGTCAGGTTGGCATTCATAAAAGGGTCCGGCTTGCAGGGGAATATCCCAGTAATGTATGCTTCTCCACATGAACAGCTAAATAAGCCAAACATTATAGCTTCGAAATGCTGCCACTTGCACAGAAAGCAAAGAGCCACATAACAAGTGGGCTCATATCCTGCCCTACATCAGTGTGCTCGTTTTGCGTCAGCGTATTCTAACCCCCGTATCGGAACCGCCGGTGACGGGGATTTGAGACCAACCTATTTGTCTTCAATCCCAGCTCAGGCCCAAATGGATGTGGCGTTTACGGGCTCCCACTTTTTTAATTAAATACTCGTGTCCTGGAATGTTAGTGCGGCAATAAACAAACCCAGTTTTTTCTCCGCCCCACTGTTTGTATTCCCATCTAGTCTTTGTCTCCTTTTTTTTTGCCCAACAGTTTAATCTCCTCCTCTACTTCCCTCTCCTTCCATTTCCCCCTCATTCGCGTCCTGCCCCTCCAGACACCACCGGCAGATTATTTTTAGGAAAGATTTCCATATTCCCTGCTGCGACCACCTCGCTGTCAGTGTAATTGATACATTTTATATCATCGTTTTCAGATTCAGGATGAGTCATTTGCATATAATGGGAAGAGGGCTGATGTAATAATGAAAGCCTAGAGCCTTGCGCAGGAAATTTAAGCCTCGTGAGACTAATGACCATTTAAATAATGTACAGTAAGCAGTGTGTGTGGTGCCTGTAGTGCTGTCGGGAGCTGGCGAGGCTGCGCTGGGAGATCGACTCAACTCCAGAGCCAACCTAAAAACCTTTCATACATGTTTTCAGTTGTTCTTACTTTGGGTGGCGCAGTGGTTAGCACGGTCGCCTCACAGCAAGAAGGTCCTGGGTTCGAGCCCCGGGGTAGTCTAACCTTGGGGGTCGTCCTCTGTGTGGAGTTTGCATGTTCTCCCCGAGTCTATGTGGGTTTCCTGTGGGGGCTCTGGTTTCCTTCCACAGTCCAAACACATGTAGGTCAGGTGAATCAGCTGTACTAAGTTGTCCCTAGGTGTGAATATGTGTGGGCCCTGTGAAGGCCTGGCGGCCTGTCCAGGGTGTCTCCCCACCTGCCACCCAATGACTGCTGGCGTAGGCTCCAGCATCCCCGCCACCCTCAGAGCAGGATAGGTGGTTTGGATAACGGATGGATGGATGTTCTTACTTTACTACTTACTGATATTTCCTTCTCCGTAGATCACACCTAACTCATCACGACCCAGCAGATACACATACTCCGAGGACGCATGACACCGGTTTGTGAAATTCGCAAGCTGAAAAGACATGTGCTAGACAGTTTGCCGTAGCCTTGTTCTGGCCCACCACAATAGCCTGTCTCAGACGTCCACGGAGAGCGGAGAATTGCTGCTGCTCGCCATCACGCAGTTGTCTGTCCACATTGTCTGCGGAGCAGGTAACCAGGCAACAGAAGAAGTTGAGAGAACAAAACCAAGGCTGATAACCTGTGGTAAATCATCCGAGGTGGGATATGTCGGATATCTGCCTCGCTGAAATCCATCAACACCATACCTCAGATATGCGTTTTTGTGACGTTGTTTAGATGCTTAGTAGAAGAAATTTGATTCCTAAAGGACACACTGGTTTTTAATAGAACCATATACAGCTAATTTATATATATATATACACTACCGTTCAAAAGTTTGGGATCACCCAAACAATTTCGTGTTTTCCATGAAAAGTCACACTTATTTACCACCATATGTTGTGAAATGAATAGAAAATAGAGTCAAGACATTGACAAGGTTAGAAATAATGATTTGTATTTGAAATAAGATTTTTTTTACATCAAACTTTGCTTTCGTCAAAGAATCCTCCATTTGCAGCAATTACAGCATTGCAGACCTTTGGCATTCTAGCTGTTAATTTGTTGAGGTAATCTGGAGAAATTGCACCCCACACTTCCAGAAGCAGCTCCCACAAGTTGGATTGGTTGGATGGGCACTTCTTTGAGCAGATTGAGTTTCTGGAGCATCACATTTGTGGGGTCAATTAAACGCTCAAAATGGCCAGAAAAAGAGAATTTTCATCTGAAACTTGACAGTCTATTCTTGTTCTTAGAAATGAAGGCTATTCCATGCGAGAAATTGCTAAGAAATTGAAGATTTCCTACACCGGTGTGTACTACTCCCTTCAGAGGACAGCACAAACAGGCTCTAACAGGTACTATTTAATGAAGATGCCAGTTGGGGACCTGTGAGGCGTCTGTTTCTCAAACTAGAGACTCTAATGTACTTATCTTCTTGCTCAGTTGTGCAACGCGGCCTCCCACTTCTTTTTCTACTCTGGTTAGAGCCTGTTTGTGCTGTCCTCTGAAGGGAGTAGTACACACCGGTGTAGGAAATCTTCAATTTCTTAGCAATTTCTCGCATGGAATAGCCTTCATTTCTAAGAACAAGAATAGACTGTCGAGTTTCAGATGAAAGTTCTCTTTTTCTGGCCATTTTGAGCGTTTAATTGACCCCACAAATGTGATGCTCCAGAAACTCAATCTGCTCAAAGAAGTGCCCATCCAACCAATCCAACTTGTGGGAGCTGCTTCTGGAAGCGTGGGGTGCAATTTCTCCAGATTACCTCAACAAATTAACAGCTAGAATGCCAAAGGTCTGCAATGCTGTAATTGCTGCAAATGGAGGATTCTTTGACGAAAGCAAAGTTTGATGTAAAAAAAATCTTATTTCAAATACAAATCATTATTTCTAACCTTGTCAATGTCTTGACTCTATTTTCTATTCATTTCACAAAATATGGTGGTGAATAAGTGTGACTTTTCATGGAAAACACAAAATTGTTTGGGTGATCCCAAACTTTTGAACGGTAGTGTATATATGACCAAACAGAGGAGGCGCTAGTGCAGCGGCCAGGACACATACCCACATCCGGCTTCCCACCCGCAGACACGGCCAATTGTGTCTGTAGACCAGTATTTCTCAACCCAGTCCTCAAGGAACCCCTATCCTGCAGATTTTCTTTGCAACCCTGAATAGGTACCTGTTTATAGTTATTCAACCAATCAGCAGTGAATGTGAGAGTTTGCACACCTTGCATAATTAAGTGCTTTGAGGTGATTGGTCGGGCTACCTATGCAGGGTTACAGTGAAAATCTGCAGGACAGGGGTTCCTTGAGGACTGGGGTTGAGAAACACTGCTGTAGACCAAGACCGTGTTACCTGCCGGACCAAGCCGGAGGTAACACGGGGATTGGAACCGGCGATCCCCATGTTGGTAGGCAGCGCAATAGACTGCCATGCCACCCGGACAGCCCAGCAGGGAATCTACTAATCGTTCAGAAAACCCAGGAACCCAGCAGTCCTCTGTGTTGTTAGAATTCCCTCGAGTTTCGTGTGGACGTTGCCGTGGCTGGCGTGGAAGGTACACTTGGAAAGTTTCCGATCCTGTCGTGTCGCCGACTTCTTGCCGACAACGGGCCGTTGTTCGCCCCGAACTAGCACACAAAGCGAGGTGTGATACGTTGGCCTGCTTTTGCTCGGCAACACGTCTTCGAGCGCGGACTTACATTCTAAGTTCTCGAACACAATGCGGCACCGCAGGGTTTTTTAACACCCGTGACGTTTTATTAGCGCGATAGGTGGTCTTGACAGCGGGAGCGGGGTATGTTTTGCATCCCTCCCGGTGCATTAGTGTTCCAGTCCTAATCCTTCCCCCTTTTGAGTGGGTATCAGTTGCCCTCACGGCTCCCTGACTCTTAATTCTCATCTTTTTCTTTGGTTTCTGGCTTCATTGCCTTGCAGGTTGTTGTTGTTGTTGTTGTTGTTGTTGTGTGTGTGGTGGCTGTCATCCCTCCCCCCCCCCCCGCTCCTCCCAGCAAAAGATAAAAAAACAGGGATATGCGCGGCGCGACCGGTTGTGAATGCCAGTCGGCGCAGAGGGATGACACAGGGAGGGTTATCGGCCGCGGCGCAGGCGGCCCTGGTTCACCACTCCCCGATGCTGGGCTCCCCACACGGGTAATTGGCTTCCTCTTCTGCCCGCTGCCCACTGATGAACGTTTGTCACAATCTCTCTCTCTCTCTCTCTCTCTCTCTACACCGCTCGCTCTCTCGCTTAGTCTTTCATTGCCTCGCTCCCTAACCGGCTTAGCTCGCGCCGCTTTTCGTCTCTCTATCTTTTCATTCTCATCCACGGCAAAAATTGAAAGTTTACAGGATTAAAAATTCGAATGGTGCCACTCAAAACATCTTTGGCGGTTTGCCGCGTGACGACCCGAGAGACAGGGCAGATAAGGGCAGGGCGGTGGAGGCGGGCCGGGGGGGTGATGGTGATGTCAGAGCAAAGGCTTTCACCGTTAACCACTCAGATCCCCCGCAGGGAAATGTCAGCTTTGTGTCTGGCGCGCAAAACTTGTTATTTGCCTTTCTCTAGTAAACACATTGGAGCTGTGATGAAGTTCTCGCCGTCCTTTGACCCCCGTCCGGTGACCTTTCCGGAGCCGCAGCTGGTAGTGCGCGTGCGGCGGTTCGGTATCAAAAGAGCCGTCAATTATTTTGCTGCCTTTCGCCGCCCTGTTGTAACGGTTGCTGAAAGGTTTCTGGGGAATCTTTTCTGGTTTTTTGAACAGAAACTTGTGAACAAAACTTGGGCCTTTTTCCATTCACACCGTGGCTGTTTGTCTCCGAAGCGGCACATGGTTCACACAGGGCCCATTAGAGCCGAGTCACAAAGGGCCATTGACCACTCGGGGCCTCACTCGGAGGCGAATGTAAGGGCCTCGTGGGGTTTGCTGTGCTGCTCCTCAGTAGCAAGGGAGGGAGGGGGGGGGGGTCTGAGTACCACCTCTGGCACATGCTTTATGCTGAGATGAACTGACATTTACAGCCGTTGGAGGAAGACGGAGGGAGGGAGCTCCTACACTTGGCGGAGCTAATCCAGACTTCAGGATGTGCTCCTCCGGGCCCCTATCTCCAACACAAGCTGCAGCTCCCAGAGAGGAGAACGCTGAGCTCTGATTGGCCGCCCACAGTGGACCAGTGTCTCTCCCCAGAGCCGGAGGCCGGGTCGTGCGGTAGTCGCTCTCGCACTTTGTATGCGAGGCCAGATCGAGACAAAGGAGTGGAAGGTCACGACTCCGAAAACTACCCTGTGCCTTGATTAGCATAGAGTTCTGCTCTTTATCTCGCACTCCGGCCCACGAGAAGAAACTAACGCTCGGATCAGCCGAGGAGGCTGCAGAAACCCCTGGGTCGCACTTCCTGTATGGTGGAGACGTCCCCAAGTCTCTAAACCTGCGAGATAGAGTTCACAGAGCCAATTAAGCCCCGCGCTTCCACTTCTTAATCGTGGTACGAGTGAATCTCTGCATGTTGATTTATTCCTACTGTTTAATTGGCTGTGGAGAAATCCCCCTTAATCAGGCCGCGGTAATGATGGAGCGTGTTTGTGTTGGTGGTGGCGGTGGTGGTGGTGGTGGGGGGGGGGTCCCTCACTAAGATTCCACACAGTACCATGCTGAATTTCCGGCCGTTACGAAGGGGGGAGGGGGGTGCAGCTTTCCTCTGCGATGGGACCGGGAGATAAAGTTGGTTTATTTTTCCTAAACAGGCGGATAATTAATTGGGCATGGGGGGGGGGGGGCTGGGTAATTGCTTCCCCTTTTTTCCACGGCCCGTAACCACCCTCACTCGGGAGCAGCAGATCCAGGCACTTCAGACCCCCGCTCACGAGGCCTGACGGAGTTAGGAAAAGGCACTTTTTTCCCCACCAAGACACCCTAATCCGAACTCCCTCACCACTTCCGCTACCGTCCTGCTTCCGCTGCAGTATTCCACCCCCCAACCCCCCCCCCCCGCTACCACTGCCGTTTCTCCGGCGGACTCTAAAACACTGTATAGACAGTGAAAAATGAGGGTGATGAAGTAATTAAAAAGTCAGAAAAGTTTCTATCTGTGCTTTGCACATCAAATTAGTTTTGCTTGCAACTTTTTTTTTTTTTTTGCTCAGACTTTGCTAGAACGCTTCATTAGCCATATCTTGACTGGTGGGCTAAAATGAAATAGTTTAATAGCTCTGCGCTTCTCCTCCTCCTCCTCCTCCTCTTTCTTCCTCATCCCTATTTCTCTCTTCTTGTTCTTGTTCTTCCTCCTCTTCTTCATATTCTTCTCACCCTCCCCCGCCTCCTCCTCATCATCTCTTCATCCTCCTCCTCCCCCCCTCCCCGTAGAGAGAAGGATCACAAGAAGGTGTAGCACTGAGTACAAAGCCCCCCACCCACTCCCCAAAAAGCCTCAGAGGAGTGCGTTTGGGTGGGACGAGGTGCTCATCTCGCGACGTAATGTGTGATCGCGCTGCCAGCACGCGCAGCTCGGCAGCGCCGATAAGGCTCCGCTTTTGTTTCTCGCACCTGTGTGGAAGAAGCGCGGATGGGAGCGGAGGCTTTATTATGACTCTCTCTCGACAAGCGGGAACGCCTCCCGATGAATCAACCTGGTCCGCTGCAGGCTATGTTGGATAGTCATCAGGTGTTTGTGTGTTTGTGTGTTTCTGTTTTGTTTTTGTTTTTTTTTCCTCCAAACATTTAGACTTCTGCGATTTATATGAATTAGTCATTTATGCATAATGCAACACGTGTGGTCCAAAATATGCGAGAAGTGGAAGTAAATCTGCTAGATGTGACGGAGGCTCCTGGCAGAGAGCCGTGGCTGCTGAGGTCCGGCTGTGTCCGGAGAACTGCTGAAAGCAATAGGGAGCGAAAAGCCGAGGAAATTCTCCGCCCGTCGTGGTAACTTTACACGATATGTCCACTAAACAGCCCGCTGTGTTTAATACTGACTCCCCGATTCACTTGTGTGTGTGCGTGTGTGTGTGTGTGCGCGCTTTACATATGTAGGTGGAAGTGGTGGCGCTACTCTGATCCATCACTGGCCCAGTAATCTTCTGAATCTTAAATCATCTGTGTTTGTCTCGCAGTCCTCAGTCTCAGTGAGATTGGACGCGGTGTGCGTCTGCTGTCCATTCCTGCTCGATCACAGTGTTGGTTTTCCATCCGGCGGTGCAGTCGAGCCTCGTCAGCACTCTGAGCACAGGGCACCGTGGTGATGAATCGAGCATATAATACACAGGGCGCACACAGCCCTCTGTGCTCCACACTGCTATTATTACAGATGCTCTCGGTCAGCCAACTGCCATCTTTCTGTCTGTCTGTCTGTCTGTCTGTCTGTCTGTCTGTCTGTCTGTCGGTCTGTCGGTCGGCCTGTCTGTCTGTCTGTCTGTCTGTCTGTCTGTCTGTCTGTCTGTCTGTCTGTCGGTCTGTCTGTCGGTCTGTTGGTCGGCCTGTCTGTCTGTCTGTCTGTCTGTCTGTCTGTCTGTCTGTCTGTCTGTCTGTCTGTCTGTCTGTCTGTCTGTCTGTCTGTCTTTCTGTCTGTCTGTCTGTCCGTCTGTCCGTCTGTCCGTCTGTCCGTCTGTCCGTCTGTCCGTCTGTCCGTCGGTCGGTCGGTCGGTCGGTCGGTCGGTCGGTCTGTCTGTCTGTCTGTCTGTCTGTCTGTCTGTCTGTCTGTCTGTCTGTCTGTCTGTCTGTCGGTCTGTCTGTCTGTCTGTCTGTCTGTCTGTCGGTCTGTCGGTCTGTCTGTCTCTCGGTCTGTCGGTCTGTCGGTCTGTTGGTCGGCCTGTCTGTCTGTCTGTCCGTCCGTCCGTCCGTCCGTCCGTCCATCCGTCCGTCCGTCCGTCCGTCTGTCTGTCTGTCTGTCTGTCTGTCTGTCTGTCTGTCTGTCTCCGGGCTTTCCGACATGGGAAGCCCACATTAAGCACCATAAATCATGAGACGGTGGCACATTTGTTGTTACTTGGGTTCTTTGCTCTAGCACTTTGAGTTTGACAGGATACAGTGACAATTGAGTTGAATTGCAGACTGTCAGCTTTAATTTGAGGGTATTTCCGCCCGTATGGCGTGAGCCGTTTAGAACTGACGGCACATTTGGTACATAGTCCCCCCCCATTTGAAGGTACGACAAGTATTGTTGAATTGGCTTCACAGATGTGTTTCGTTAGGTAGTTGTATTCACTTGTGTCGGTAGTGAATGCAGAAGAAAGCTGTTGATGTCTAGTCTTGATGCTAGACTTTGAATCACCTTTGCAGGTTGTTGTTGGGGTTTGACGACATGAGGAAGACAGCATTGTCAGTGCAAATTAAGGTGGCTCAGAAATTAGAATCGGTCAATCAGGAACATGGCAGAAACCCTGGACATGTCCAAGTCAACCGTTTGTTCATTATTAATGAGAAAAAAACACAACAAACGGTGAACTCTATTATGTCAGAAGACCCGGTAGACCGAGGAAGACCATTGTACTGGGTGATGGTTCCGGTGTGGGAAGATGGCGGCGCAAATTCAAGTTTGCGGCGGCCTCACCCCGTGCCGTCCATGCAGTGTCTTTGTCCACGGGTGCGTCTAAGTTTGTCTTCGTTTGATGGCTGGGAGAGCTGGCACTGGATCGGCTCGGAGAGCCTGGTCTGCCGCGTCCTGTGGACCCAGGGACCACAGCCCTGACCGGAGGTGCACCCGAAGAGGAAACACCGAAGGCGGTCTGACAGGACGCGGAAGCAGGGCAGGCTAAGCTAACTGCTAGCCCATGCAGACCGGCAGTTCCGACAGTCATCCTGGCTGGTGTTCGTTCTCTGGACAGTGATTTTTGTTTGTTTGTTTAGTTTGGATATGTGTGTTGTTGTAGTTCTTTTACTTTTTGGATATGTGTTTTTGTGTTTGTGTTGTACTGCTGTGGGCTGGGGGAAACGGAATATTTAATGAAGTGACAAGGTGTTTCTGATTGTGACCGGGGAATACTCTCTACGGTGAACGGCAAGGTGAGAGCACAGTTTGCTAAAAAGCACCTAAAAGAGCCCCAAGAGTTCTGGGACAGAGTCTTGTGGACAGATGAGACGAAGGTTAACAGTGATGGAAAGAGGAAAGTGTGATCCAAAGCGTACCACGTCCTCTGTGAAGCAAGGTGGAGGAGGTGGTGTGTGTTGGGCCTGTATGGCTGCCGGTGGAACGGGCTCACTTGTCTTCATCGATTATGTGACTGCAGACAGAACTAGAACGAGGAATTCTGAATTCTGAAGTCTGCAGAACTATTTTCTCTGCTCAGGTAAAACCAAATGCCTCCAAACTCACTGGACGGCACTTGTCATGCAACGAGACAACAACCCAAAACGTGCTGCTGCAGCAACGAAGGGGTTTTTGACGGCCAAAAAGTGGAAAAATCCTTGACTAGACAAGTCGGTCACTGGATCTGAATCCAGTTGAACATGCAGAGACTGAGGGGGAAAAATGTACTGAAACAAGCAGGAACTGAAGGGGGCTGCAGTACAGGCCTGGCGGAACACCACCAGGGAGGGTACCCAGCGTCTGGTGAGGTCTATGCACCGCACATTTCAAGCACTCTTTGCATGAAAAGGATATGCAACTAAATATTAAAAATGGCTACTTGAATCTACATCGTGTTAAACTGCCCAATACTGTTGATGCCCGAAATGGGGGATGGGGGGGGGACATGTACAAAAGGTCTTATAATTTCTAAATGGTTCATCCAATATGGATGAAAATGCCCTCAAATTAAAGCTGACAGTCTGCACTTCAACCTAATTGTCTTTGCATGCTTTCAAACTGTGTACGGAACCAAAATAACAGAAAATATGTCACTGGCCAATGAATTATGCTGCTCACTGTAGTTATCAATTATTTAACTGCAAAAAAGTTAAAATATTCAAACTTATTCTTACTCATTTCAAATCTAGCTTGTCTGGTCATGTGTAAATTCTGTCATTTCCTTCTGCATGAAGTCAGCCAGCGGAGGCTCTGTTTATTTATGTATTTATTTTGGGGAGGGATTTTTCTCCCCAATTGTATTTGGCCAATTACCCCACTCTTCCGAGCCATCCCGGTTGCTGCTCCACCCCCTCTGCCGGTCCGGGGAGGGCTGCAGACTACCACATGCCTCCTCCCATACATGTGGAGTCGCCAGCTGCTTCTTTTCACCTGGCGGTGAGGAGTTTCACCAGGGGGACGTAGCACTTGGGAGGATCACGCTACCCCCCCCCCGAACAGGCGCCCTGACCGACCAGAGGAGGCGCTAGTGCAGCAACCAGGACACATACCCACATCCGGCTTCCCACCCGCAGCCACAGCCAATTGTGTCTGTAGGGACGCCCAACCAAGCTGGAGGTAACACGGGGATTCGAACTGGCGATCACCATGTTGGTAAGGGCAACAGAATAGACTGCTACACTACCCGGACGCCCCATAGGCCCTGTTTAGACCTGATGTTAAATGTGTTTGATTAAATCATGGTCGTGAAAGGGGGTTTTGAAAAGGTCTTGGGTATTTTTTGGTCCAGTAAGTCTGGAAAACCAGGATGTAGCTTTCTCATAGAATGTGGTCACAACTGTGGCAAGAATGTGATCACAACTGTGGCAAGAATGTAATCACAACAGTGGCAAGAATGTGATCACAACTGTGGCAAGAATGTGATCACAACTGTGGAAAGAATGTGATCACAACTGTGGAAAGAATGTGGTCACAACTGTGGCAAGAATGTGGTCACAACTGTGGCAAGAATGTGATCACAACTGTGGCAAGAATGTGATCACAACTGTGGAAAGAATGTGATCGCAACTGTGGCAAGAATGTGGTCACAACTGTGGCAAGAATGTGATCACAACTGTGGCAAGAATGTGATCACAACTGTGGAAAGAATGTGATCACAACTGTGGCAAGAATGTGGTCACAACTGTGGCAAGAATGTGGCCACAACTGTGGCAAGAATGTGGTCACAACTGTGGCAAGAATGTGATTACAACTGTGGCAAGAATGTGATTACAACTGTGGCAAGAATGTGATCACAACTGTGGCAAGAATGTGATCACAACTGTGGCAAGAATGTGATCACAACTGTGGCAAGAATGTGATCACAACTGTGGCAAGAATGTGATCACAACTGTGGAAAGAATGTGGTCACAACTGTGGCAAGAATGTGGTCACAACTGTGGAAAGAATGTGATCACAACTGTGGCAAGAATGTGGTCACAACTGTGGCAAGAATGTGGCCACAACTGTGGCAAGAATGTGGTCACAACTGTGGCAAGAATGTGATTACAACTGTGGCAAGAATGTGATCACAACTGTGGCAAGAATGTGGTCACAACTGTGGCAAGAATGTGATCACAACTGTGGAAAGAATGTGATCACAACTGTGGCAAGAATGTGGTCACAACTGTGGCAAGAATGTGGCCACAACTGTGGCAAGAATGTGGTCACAACTGTGGCAAGAATGTGATCACAACTGTGGCAAGAATGTGGTCACAACTGGGGCAAATACTGACCTGTTTAAGCAGCTGGAGTGTGATAGTTAATCAGCAGGTTACTGAGATAGTCTCATTAGTTACCCCCCCTCCCCCAAATAAACCCTGACATTGTCATCTAACTGCCAGACTAGTCTCACAAGTTGAGTGTATATATACATACACACACACACACACACACACACACACACGTGTATATATATATTATACGTATGTATGTATCTATCAGAGGTCAATGAATATTTACCGTATGGTTCCTCAGCCCCCCACAATATGCATCCATAACAGAACCACACTAATAAAAAATAAAAACACTACCCGTGACAATATACTAGAGGCGCAGGACTGCGGCGGGAGCCATCTAATTCCAGTAGTCAGCAGAGGAGAAAATGTGGAATTCCAAGCGAAATGCACCGTAGGGCGGAAGGTCAAACTAAATAAACCAGGGGGCCGAATACGATACATCACACACACTGCTTCGGGGGCCACCCAGGATGTGTGTGTGTGTGTGTGGGGGGGTAGTTTGGGGTCCACTACTTTCAAACATCTTGTTGGGTCCATCACGCGTTGGCTGGTGTGAAGGTGACCGGAGGTGGCCGTCGTCCTTCACTTTAATTGAAGCGGTGTAGCCCGGCGGCCGCCCGGCCAGTTCATGTTCTCCTCTACTCCGCCCCTCTCGAGTGAGCAGGTAGGAAGAGGAGGAAGGAACGAAGGTCAGATAGGCGGTGCAGTGGGGACTTACAGAACATCTTGTTTCTGGCTGTTTGGAGTAGCAGTGTGCCAGTGGTGTTGGGCGGACACGGTTCTCCAGTACCTCCATGGCCGAGTCTATATAGTATTCGAGAGAGCGGGTCCTTCAGCCTACACCCCGGGTCAGGCCGAGCAGGCCTTGAAACGCATCAGCTGGCCTTCAGCCTACACCCCGGGTCAGGCCGAGCAGGCCTTGAAACGACTCTGCTGGCCTTCAGCCTACACCCCGGCTCAGGCCGAGCAGGCCTTGAAACGCATCAGCTGGCCTTCAGCCTACACCCCGGGTCAGGCCGAGCAGGCCTTGAAACGCATCTGCTGGCCTTCCGCCTACACCCCGGCTCAGGCCGCCTACACCCCGGGTCAGGCCGAGCAGGCCTTGAAACGCATCAGCTGGCCTTCCGCCTACACCCCGGGTCAGGCCAAGCAGGCCTTGAAACGCATCAGCTGGCCTTCCGCCTACACCCCGGGTCAGGCCGAGCAGGCCTTGAAACGCATCAGCCGGCCTTCAGCCTACACCCCGGGTCAGGCCGAGCATGCCTTGAAACGACTCTGCTGGCCTTCAGCCTACACCCCGGCTCAGGCCGAGCAGGCCTTGAAACGCATCAGCTGGCCTTCAGCCTACACCCCGGGTCAGGCCGAGCAGGCCTTGAAACGCATCAGCTGGCCTTCAGCCTACACCCCGGGTCAGGCCGAGCAGGCCTTGAAACGCATCTGCTGGCCTTCCGCCTACACCCCGGCTAAGGCCGAGCAGGCCTTGAAATGCATCAGCTGGCCTTCAGCCTACACCCCGGGTCAGGCCGAGCAGGCCTTGAAACGCATCAGCTGGCCTTCAGCCTACACCCCGGCTCAGGCCGAGCAGGCCTTGAAACGCATCAGCTGGCCTTCCGCCTACACCCCGGCTCAGGCCGAGCAGGCCTTGAAACGCATCAGCCGGCCTTCAGCCTACACCCCGGGTCAGGCCGAGCAGGCCTTGAAACGCATCAGCTGGCCTTCAGCCTACACCCCGGGTCAGGCCGAGCAGGCCTTGAAACGACTCTGCTGGCCTTCAGCCTACACCCCGGCTCAGGCCGAGCAGGCCTTGAAACGCATCAGCTGGCCTTCAGCCTACACCCCGGCTCAGGCCGAGCAGGCCTTGAAACGCATCAGCTGGCCTTCAGCCTACACCCCGGGTCAGGCCGAGCAGGCCTTGAAACGCATCAGCTGGCCTTCAGCCTACACCCCGGGTCAGGCCGAGCAGGCCTTGAAACGCGTCAGCTGGCCTTCAGCCTACACCCCGGGTCAGGCCGAGCAGGCCTTGAAACGCGTCAGCTGGCCTTCAGCCTACACCCCGGGTCAGGCCGAGCAGGCCTTGAAACGCATCAGCTGGCCTTCCGCCTACACCCCGGGTCAGGCCGAGCAGGCCTTGAAACGCATCAGCCGGCCTTCAGCGTACACCCCGGGTCAGGCCGAGCAGGCCTTGAAACGCGTCAGCCGGCCTTCAGCCTACACCCCGGGTCAGGCCGAGCAGGCCTTGAAACGTGTCAGCTGGCCTTCAGCCTACACCCCGGGTCAGGCCGAGCAGGCCTTGAAACGCATCAGCTGGCCTTCAGCCTACACCCCGGCTCAGGCCGAGCAGGCCTTGAAACGCATCTGCTGGCCTTCAGCCTACACCCCGGCTCAGGCCGAGCAGGCCTTGAAACGCATCAGCTGGCCTTCCGCCTACACCCCGGGTCAGGCCGAGCAGGCCTTGAAACGCATCAGCCGGAGAGGATGGGACTTCTTTGGGAGAGGATGGGACTTCTTTGGGAGAGGATGGGACTTCTTTGGGAGAGGATGGGACTTCTTTGGGAGAGGATGGGACTTCTTTGGGAGAGGATGGGACTTCTTTGGCACTTGAGAGGACCGCTGGGGAGGCGTGGCTCTCTTGAGTCCTGGTCTATTTGCACCGTAGGCGTTGAGCTCCTGTGTTCTTTTGTTTAAGACCTTGTCAGATGTCGGGGAGACCGGAGCGGCCGCTGCGCGAGAGCATCTCGCCGCCAGAACCTTGTTATTTTCAAGGTGCCCCAGTTGCCCCGAGGGAACGGCAGCCCTTTTTGTCTGTGGGACAAAGTGGAAAACTGTCGGACGACTTTTAGGAGAAACCACGGGAACTGAGAACTTTAACGCCGGGGCGATGAAGATGATGAAGACGCTGTTTCATTAGAGTCGGTTTGGAGGGGATGCGAGTCAGTCTGCATATACGAGAGAGTCGTGGTGGGGGGTGTTGTGTGTGTGTGTGTGTGGGGGGGGGTCTGCTATAGATGGATGAGGGTGGAATTATTTGAAAGGAGGCAGGATGGCGGCGAGGGAACGAGGGGAGGAGAGCGCCGTGAGACGCGAGCGAGCGACAGTTTATTATGCAAATGAGCGGCGTCGAAGATTCCTGAGCAGTTTGAGCGTTTCCTAATTCATCACTGTCGCTCCGCCCGTGTGTGTGTGTGTTGTGGGTGGGGGGTGGGGGGGTGGGGGGTGATAGAGGGGGACGAGCTGCAGCAGGGCATCTTCTGCATGACGGCCAAGAATGGTGGCAACAGCCCTGATTGATGGTTGCTCCGCAGACAGCAGGAGCAGACTTCTGGCCCCGCTGCTGCACCGAGGCCTGCTCCAGAGTCTCCAGCAGGGCAGAGATGGCCGCCACTAGTTGTTACCCCCACCCACCCCCCATCTCTTCTTCTCCCCCTTATCCATCCGCTCTCCTCCCCAGCTCCTTCTTTTCTGCTATGGGTCTCACGTGGCCCACCTGGCTCACCTTTCCTTCTTCCTTCTTTCTTTCCGTCTTTCCTGCTGAGCGTCTCCATTTATCTCCCCCGCCCTCGTCAGCAGCCACCTGCCACGTCTCCTCTCATCCCGTTGCCTCTTTGTCTTTTACCCGCCCGCTGCTTTCTCCTCTCACCTCCTCCCCGCCTCTTCATCACTCCTCCCCTTCGCCTCCGACGGCGTTCCACAAGAGTCTCTTTCCCCCACCGTCTCCAACCGTCTCTCTCTGTCTCTCCCCCCCCCATCTCCCTCTCTCTATCTCCCCCTCTCTATCTCCCTCCCCCATGTCTCTCTCCCTCCCTCCCCAACTCTCCCCCCTCTCTCTCGCTGTCTCTCTCTCTCCCTCCCTCCCTCCCTCAGCCCCCTCCCTCTCTGTCGCTCTGTCTCCCTCCCTCTGTCTCTCTCCCTCTCTCTCTCTCTCTCTCTCTTGCTCTCCTCTCCCTCTCTCTCTCTCTCTCTCTCTTGCTCTCCCTCTCCCTCCCCTCCTCTCTCTCTCACTTATACACACACCACACCTCTCTCTGTCTCCCTCTCTCCGTCTCTCTCTGTCTCTCTCTCTGTCTCTCTCTGTCTCTCTCCCTCCCCCCTCTCCCTTATACACACACCACATTTCTCTCTCTCTCTCTCTCTCTCTCTCTCTCTCTCTCTCTCTCTCTC
>NC_079228.1:9331123-9411123 GCF_029633865.1 Lampris incognitus
TCTTCTCTCTCTCTCTCTCTCTCTCTCTCTCTCTCTCTCTCTCTCTCTCTCTCTCTCTCTCTCTCTCTCTCTCTCTCTCTCTCTATTCTATCTATCATTGTCTCTCTCGCTGTCATTCTCTCTCAACCATTCTCTATCATTCTGTCTCTATCATTGTCTCTCTCACTATCATTGTCTCTCTGTCATTCTCTCTATCATTCTCTCTCTATCATTCTCTCCATCATTCTCTCACTCTATCATTCTCTCACTCTGTCATTCTCTCACTCTATCATTATCTCACTCTGTCATTCTCTCACTCTGTCATTCTCTCCATCATTCTCTCACTCTGTCATTCTCTATCATTATCTTTCTATCATTCACTCTATCATTCTCTCTCTATCGTTCTCTTTCTATCATTCAGACTCTATCATTCCCCTTCTCTCTCTCTCTCTCTCTCTCTCTCTCTCTCTCTCTCTCTCTCTCTCTCTCTCTCTCTCCTCTCTCTCTCTCTCTCTCTCTCTCTCTCTCTCTCTCTCTCTGAGTGATGCCATGTGTCTGGATGGTATTGTAATAGCTGGTGTTGTGTGACATATTGGTCACACATATCGTTCAATTGTGTATTGTTCAATAGGGACATCATACCATTCTGTATTTTAATATGTACATATCATATCATATTCACATATCTGTATTTTAAATGCTATGTACATATATCATATTCACATATCTGTATTTTAAATACTATGTACATATCATATATTCACATATCTGTATTTTAAATGCTATGTACATATATCATATTCACATATCTGTATTTTAAATACTATGTACATATCATATATTCACATATCTGTATTTTAAATACTATGTACATATATCATATTCACATATCTGTATTTTAAATACTATGTACATATCATATATTCACATATCTTTATTTTAATGCTATGTACATATCATATATTCACATATCTGTATTTTAAATACTATGTACATATCATATCATATTCACATATCTGTATTTTACATGTGTGAATGGGAGGACAGCCACTCTTCTTCGTGGGTCACATATTTCAGTGCAGCGTGGCACGTATGGATCAATAGTGTTTATCAAGTTCAAACACACCAATTAAGGGGAATATTGCAGCAATTTCTCTAACAGTGAACAACGAGCACACCTTCCTCCAATGATTTTATGTTCGCCACTGGAACAATTAAATCCTTCCCCTAGATTGATCGTCTTCGCGGGCTAATTGAAAGCTTTGCCATTGCTGCTTACATACCAACGATTCCCTACGTGGCACACTGAAAACCAGAAACCGGAAATATTAATTACCGCACAAATCACATTTTTACCGCGTCCCCTTTATTGCCAGCCACTGTTGATTTTATGCGTCCCCTCTGAGAGCGGAGGGAGCACGCTGGGAAATGTTACTCCGCACTATCAAATGTTGCGCCGTCGGGTTTTACGAGCCAGACAGGATGTTGCGGGAGACGTGTGGAAACGCACGCGCGCCCGTACTTCGTTTTTTAATCTCCCCATCAAATGACACCGCGTGACTGCTCCCACCGCGGCGTTTCTTGCAACGTCGCTCCAGCTGCCAGACGGTGGAGGATTTGACTTATTGGGTTGGGTGGCGGACGCAATTCCGGGCTGTTTTCTTTCGGTTGGTGTTAGGGACCCCACCACTTTCAATAAACCACACCCTGATGCACACATCACAGTCGAGCCTTGTTTTGTGTTAAAGCCTTTATTTAGATTTCTTTTTCTCCCCAATTGTATCTGAACAATCACCCCCACTCTCCCGAGCCGTCCCGGTCGCTGCTCCACCCCCCTCTGCCGATCCGGGGGAGGGCTGCAGGCTACCACGTGCCTCCTCCCATACACGTGGAGTCGCCAGCCGCTTCTTTTCACCTGACGGTGAGGAGTTTCACCAGGGGGACGTAGCGCGTGGGAGGATCACGCTATTCCCCCTGGTCCCCCCCCCCCCCCGCCCCGAACAGGCGCCCCGACCGACCAGAGGAGGCGCTATTGCAGTGACCAGGACACATACCAAAGACACGGCACATTGTGTCTGTAGGGACGCCCGACCAAGCCGGAGGTAACACGGGGATTCCAACTGGCAATCCCCATGTTGGTAGGCAACGGAATAGACCGCTACTCTACCCGGATGCCCCCCCCCCCAGCCTCCAGTTGCTTTTGTTGCTAATTTGGTTGCGATGAAGTGAATGATGGCTAACAGACGGGTGGAAGATGACGTCACCATGAGCCGCGAGAGAGTCCCCCCTTCCCTCCTGGTGTAGGTATTGGAGCTGAGAGAGCAGCTTTCCGTTTAAATATTAAAGCTGCTATTGGGTGCCATTGTGATGAACAGTATCGGTGTAGTTTAGGCACCCGACCTGACCCCCACGTCCACGTTTCCTCTCCTTTTTTAACGCAGGACATCACTCTGGTATCGCTTCTCATAGTCCTCTCTTGCTCTCTCTCTCTTTAGATATGTATCTCAGGATGTGTGTAGATGTGTATCTCAGGATGTGTGTATATATCTATTTTAGGATGTGTGTAGATATGTATCTCGGGGTGTGTGCAGATGTGTATCTCAGGATGTGTGTAGATTTGTATCTCGGGGTGTGTGTAAATATGTATCTCAGAGTGTGTAGATATGTATCTCGGGGATGTGTGTAGATATGTATCTCAGGATGTGTGTAGATTTGTATCTCGGGGTGTGTGTAAATATGTATCTCAGGATGTGTGTAGATGTGTATCTCGGGGATGTATGTAGATATGTATCCCGGGGTGTGTGTGGATGTGTATCTCAGGATGTGTGTAGATATGTATCTCAGGATGTGTGTAGATGTGTATCTCAGGATGTGTGTAGATATCTATTTTAGGATGTGTGTAGATATGTATCTCGGGGTGTGTGTAAATATGTATCTCGGGGTGTGTGTAGATATGTATCTCGGGGTGTGTACAGATGTGTATTTCAGGATGTGTGTAGATGTGTATCTCGGGGTGTGTGTAGATATGTATCTCAGGATGTGTGTAGATATGTATCTCGGGGTGTGTGTAGATATGTATCTCAGGATGTGTGTAGATGTGTATCTCGGGGATGTATGTAGATATGTATCCCGGGGTGTGTGTGGATGTGTATCTCAGGATGTGTGTAGATATGTATCTCAGGATGTGTGTAGATATGTATTTCGGGGATGTGTGTAGATATGTATCTCGGGGATGTGTGTAGATGTGTATCTCGGGGATGTGTGTAGATGTGTATCTCGGGGATGTGTGTAGATGTGTATCTCAGGATGTGTCTACGTATGTATCTCGGGGATGTGTGTAGATATGTATCTCGGGGATGTGTGTAGATGTGTATCTCGGGGATGTGTGTAGATGTGTATCTCGGGGTGTGTGTAGAAGTGTATCTCGGGGTGTGTGTAGATATTACCATATTGTGTTGTTCTTTGTCAGGAGGGAGTCAGACTAGAGAGGGTCGTTCTCATCTTACATGTGTATTTCAGTTACACCACCGGGCTGGCTGGTATTTCATCCTATCAGGCATCGAAGACGCCTTGGAACCTCTGGAATTTGATTTGGCGACTCTTGCCGATGCCCCACTACTATTCTTTAATCACTCCCCCGCTCCGCTTTTAACGACCTCCCCTCTTTGTCTCGCACAGTCGTTCTCAAGCAGTTTTGCCGAGGATGTGGAACGGCGTGAGTCGATGGCGGCGGAGGCTTCGAGATGCGGGATGAAGTGAACGGTTAATAGTCCTGGCGTCTGTTATGGTCCCACGTGACAATGACAAATACAAATAAATTGGTGGAGAAAAAGCCGGAGTCTGTGTCCGTCCACCACGGCGGCCTCGTGTCCTATTGATTGGCCCCCGACACGTAAAGCCTAACACAGTGTCGACAGTGCGATGCGTCACCCGCCTGACCACATTTTACCTCCACCTGACTTCACCAGGTTTGATCCACTGAGATGCTGGTTGTTAGGGTGGGTGATGCAAATCCAACGATGCACACACACACACACTTGTTATGGTGAGTAG
Source organism: Lampris incognitus (assembly GCF_029633865.1). Lineage (NCBI taxonomy): Eukaryota > Metazoa > Chordata > Actinopteri > Lampriformes > Lampridae > Lampris > Lampris incognitus. The sequence continues at coordinate 9,335,156 of NC_079228.1, forward strand.
TTCGGAGTTGCAACCTTCATCTCCATGGCCGTTAACTCACTGAACCTCCGAGTTCAGTTTATTGATGCGACCTTCCGCCTCACCCGGTACCGTCCATGCAGTGTCTTTGCCCACGTCTGCATCCAAGTTTTTTTTGTGTTGGTTTGAAGGCCGGGGGAGCTGGTGCTGGATCGGCTGGGACAGCTTGGTCTGCTGTGTCCGGTGGGCCCAGGGACCACGGCCCTGATCGGCGCTGTGCCTGAAGAGGAAACACTGAGGGCGCTCTGACAGGATGAGGAAGCGGGGCAGGCTAAGCTAACTGCTAGCCCATGCAGACCGGCAGATCCGATAACGCCGAGGGCGGTCTGGTGGCGGCCTCGCCTAGCCTTGACTGTGTTTTAGTGTAGTCATGTGGAGTGCGGGGAGGTGTGTCGAAGGTGTCTGGCTGGGAGAGCTGGCGCTGGATCGGCTGGGGGAGCCGGGTCTGCTGGGTCCGGTGGGCCCAAGGACCACGGCCCTGACCTGAGCTGCGCCCGGGCAGGAAACACCGAGGGCGGTCTGACAGGATGCGGAAGCGGGGCAGGCTAAGCTAACTGCTAGCCCATGCAGACCGGCAGTTCCGACAGTCCTCCTGGGTGGCGTTCCTTCTCTGGACAGTGGAACCTTTGGACTGTGTTGTTAACAGTTTTTGTTTTTCTAAGCTTGGTTCTCTGTTGGTGTATGTTTTCGCGGGGGGGGGTCTTTTTGGGTAATTTGGGATGTGTTTTCGTCTTCTGTGTCGCGCTGCTGTGGGCAGGGGGAAATGGAATTTTGTTTCTTTTGTGACTACGACAATAAATTGTTGCTGGTTCCTGGTGTGCAGCAAGAAGCTAACAACAAGTTGAAATGGACTCACACGAAGTGCCACACATGACACATAAGGTGTAATTCCCTATCAACCGCGTTGAACCGAACCTGACACAAACCACACAAACTGTCTGGGATCAACTTTGACGCCATTGGTTGTTGGGGTTTTTTTTTTTTTTTTTTGGAATCGCCTGGAAAACATTTGCAACAAAACTGACAAACTCCGAGAAGTCCGTAGCATCTTTACCTTCAAGGGCTCCGGAATGTCAATCGAGGTCGATGTGAAATTCAATATGAATGCCGCCACGGAAGTGTGGAGCCAACTGGGACTTCCTCCCCTCAAAGATTAATTTATTTTCCATCGATCTGTTTGATACTCAGGTGACAGACCGACGAGCTTTTCCACCCAAAGTTAATTTGACATTTTCCCCACAGGTTATCTTCGAGGCGACTGTTTCCGAGGAGCGAGAGGGCTACATCGCTTTGGACGACATCCTGCTGCTCAACTACCCCTGCTGTAAGTACCTGCTAGCTCGCCACTTCCTGTTGCTGCTGCTCTATCTGTATACTGACATTTACTAAGATTAGGGAGGACAGAAGGTGCGGGCGGTGGCTCTCCAGGCCGGGATGCTCGGCAGCCTCCCGGAGGTGACCGGCGAGGCCGGGACGCTCGGCAGCCTCCCGGAGGTGACCGGCGAGACCGGGACGCTCGGCAGCCTCCCGGAGGTGGCCGGCGAGGCCGGGACGCTCGGCAGCCTCCCGGAGGTGACCGGCGAGGCCGGGATGCTCGGCAACCTCCCGGAGGTGACCGGCGAGGCTGGGATGCTCGGCAGCCTCCCGGAGGTGACCGGCGAGGCCGGGATGCTCGGCAGCCTCCCGGAGGTGACCGGCGAGGCCGGGACGCTCGGCAACCTCCCGGAGGTGGCCGGCGAGGCCGGGATGCTCGGCAGCCTCCCGGAGGTGGCCGGCGAGGCCGGGATGCTCGGCAGCCTCCCGGAGGTGACCGGCGAGACAGGCTTCAGGCCTCTCTGACAGGTGGCAGTTGAAGCACGTGTCCTTGGTACCGGTTCTGTGCCGCGGCAGAAACAGCACAGCGGGAGGCTTCTCTTTGTCTCGGGAGAATGGATGACCTTTTCTTTCGATGGCGGTGCTCCCCGCCCGGCCCTCTAAACCTAGCGTGGGGTTCAGAGAGGAAAACCGGAAACGACCAGGATAGCTAGTGGTTGCCCTCTGAGCCCGGTGTGACCTTCTCCTCCGCCATCACCGACAGATACACAGTTGGGGGTGGGGGGGGGTCAAGGATCGATGGGGCCACGTGATGTGAGTGATCCCCCCCCTCTCCCAGAGTCCTTCCCTGCAAAATGCCCACATGCTGCAGTTGGATTTCACACCCCTCACATAAGCCACGCCCTCTTTTACTCCTTGTCTGTTAGCTCCGCCGGACAGCGACTGGAGCGTGAGGTCAGCGCCACTGCTACGCTGCTGACCCCTGCAGACTTCCCAGGACGGGGAATAAGAGGGCCGGAATGTCGGAGAGTGGTTAGTGGTTAGACAGTGCGGTCTCAGCACCGGCACGCTGCGAGGGGGGGCGGGGGGGTAATCCACTTTAAGTAGGATTAATGTGAGAAAATGGTAATGGATGTTAATTTAGAGTATTTACGACCTCATGGATTTCAGATCGCTTTCAGCGGCTCTGCAAAACACAGGCGGACCTGAGACCATAAATCGTCGAATGCCGCTCGGGAAAAAAAGACAAGAGGCGCCCCGGGAAACACCTCCTTAACATCCACCCATCCATCCATTATCCGAACCGCTTATCCTGCTGTCAGGGTGGCGGGGATGCTGGAGCCTATCCCAGCAGTCATCGGGCGGCAGGCGGGGGGGACACCCTGGACAGGCCGCCAGGCCGCCAGGCCGCCAGGCCGTCATTCAGTATGGCCGGTTCACCTGACCTACATGTGTTTGGACTGTGGGAGGAAACCCACGCAGACACGGGGAGGACATGCAAACTCCACACAGAGGACGACCCGGGACGACCCCTAAGGTCGGACTACCCTGAGGCTCGAACCCAGGACCTTCTTCCTGTGAGGTGACCACGCTAACCACTGCGCAACCGAACCGCCACTTAACAGAACTAAGGTTCCCCCCCCTTTTTTTCCCCCTACTTGTATCTGGCCAATTACCCCACTCCTCCAAGCCGTCCCAGTCGCTGCTCCACCCCCCCCCCTCTGTGGGTCTGAGGAGGGCTGCAGACTACCACGTGCCTCCTCCGACATGTGGGGTCGCCAGCCGCTTGTTTTCACCTGACAGTGAGGAGTTTCACCAGGGGGACGTAGTGCGTGGGAGGATCACGCTATTTCCCCCCCGAACAGGCGCGCCGACCGACCAGGGGAGGCGCTAGTGGACCAGGACACACACACCCACATCCGGCTGCCCACCCGCAGACACGGCCAATTGTGCCTGTAGGGACGCCCGACCAAGCCGGAGGTAACACGGGGATTCGAACCGGTGATCCCCGTGTTGGTAGGCAACGGAATAGACTGCCACGCTACCCGGATGCCGCGAATTAAGCTGTTCCACACGAGCTGATCTGAGACCCTCCGCCACTGCTTCCTCTGGTTTCTGTGGTGATGTGGGACGAGTTGCGAAGTTGCCACGGCCCACCTACACGCCGCCGAGACTGGGGGGCTGAGATGGCGATGCTCGGCCATCTGCACGCGGGCAAAACCCGGTCTCGACCCCCCCCCCCCACAATCCCCGAGCAGGGGCGCTCACTTCCGAGCCAATCCTTAGTACAGATAGATTCATAACTGTGCATGAGCACGCATCACTTGTAGCCCATCATCATATTCAACATATTCATGCCCCCGCCGACCCTGAAACCACACACAACTGTGCTCACAGACACACATGCGTGCCAACACACACTCGCACAAATGCCCGAGTAAACATGCCCTAAACTGGCACTAATTTCCCGGCGGGCAGGGAGAATAATGGTGTGGTCCCCAGGAAGGATGCAAATCAAACACACCTGCTGTCTCCTTCACGTCCTCAGCAGCTTGCTCTGATGAGCCGGAAGTTCCTTTTATGAAGAGCTTATTCTTTTACTACTAACATCCATCTGTCTATCTGTCTATATATCTGTCTATCTGTCTATCTGTCTGTCTGTCTGTCTGTCTGTCTGTCTGTCTGTCTGTCTGTCTGTCTGTCTATCTATCTTTCTATCTATCTTTCTATCTATCTATCTATCTATCTATCTATCTATCTATCTATCTATCTATCTATCTATCTATCTATCTATCTATCTATCTATCTATCTATCTATCTATCTATCTATCTATCTATCTATCTATCTGCCTGTCTGTCTGTCTGTCTGTCTGCCTGTCTCTCTGTCTGTCTGTCTGTCTGTCTGTCTGTCTGTCTGTCTGTCTGTGTCTCTGCCTGTCTGTCTGTCTGTCTGCCTGTCTCTCTGTCTGCCTGTCTGCCTGTCTGTCTGTCTGTCTGTCTGTCTGTCTGTCTGTGTCTCTGCCTGTCTGTCTGTCTGTCTGCCTGTCTCTCTGTCTGCCTGTCTGCCTGTCTGTCTGTCTGTCTGTGTCTCTGCCTGTCTGCCTGTCTCTCTGCCTGTCTCTCTGTCTGTCTGTCTGTGTGTCCGCATGCTTATTTAATCTCAAAAGAAAATTAACTGTAATAGCAATCAGTGTTGTGAGTGCCTCAGACAGTTTTTATGTTTCATTATGTGTGTAACTGTTTCATTATATGTGTGTGTGTGTGTGTGTGTGTGTGTGTGTGTGTGTGTGTGTGTGTGTGTGTGTGTGTGTGTGTGTGTGTGTGTAACTGTTTCATTATATGTGTGTGTGTGTCTGTCTGTGTGTGTGTGTGTGTGTGTGTGTGTGTGTGTGTGTGTAACTGTTTCATTATATGTGTGTGTAAGTGTTTCATTATATTTGTGTGTATGTGTGTGTGTGTGTTTGTGTGTGTGTGTGTAAGTGTTTCATTATATATGTGTGTAAGTGTTTCATTATATATGTGTGTGTTTGTGTGTGTGTTTCATTATATGTGTGTGTAACTGTCATTGTATGTGTGTGTGAGTCATTATATGTGTGTGTAAGTGTTTCATCGTGTGTGTAAGTGTGTGTGTGTGTGTTTCATCGTGTGTGTGTGTAGTGAGTCATTAAATGTGTGTGTAACGGTTTAATTGTGTGTGTAAGTGTTTCATTATATGTCTGTGTGTTTCACCGTGTGTGTGCAAGGGTTTCATTATATGTGTGTGTAAGTGAGTCACTATCTGTGTGTGTAACGGTTTCGTTATGTTTATGTGTGTGTGTTTCGTCATGTGTGTGTGTGTGTGTGTGTGTGACTTCTGTGTTTGAAAGAGTCCCAGCCACCTGCAGCTCAGTTAGTCCTCTGCTCCGCTCTTCATCACGGCAGCCAGACGTGGACTGGAGGGATGGAGGGAAAAGAGCAAAAATGTGGCGAGGGAGCCCGAGACGCTGCCTCCATCCCACCGCTCTCAGCCAGACGTCTGTTTCCATGGAGACCTGTCATAAAAGTGTCAGTTGTGTGGAAGGGCACGAGACGGATGTGTTTGTTCCTCTCCGTGTGGAAGTAGGAGTCACAATTTGATGCCCTCTGTGCCCAATCTGTGTCACAGTGAGGGATCACACCTCTCAGCACAACCTACCCCAGCCTCCACCGGCGGGGGGCCCGTGGTGACGGAGCACCGCAGGGGTGGCAAAGAGTTGGGGAGGTTGTGATTCGTTACACCAACACAGTTGATAACAGTAGATACGTAATTGTTCTGCATGGCGGGAAGAAGTGTGTTATCGCAGGGAAAAGGAAGTGTTGCGTCTTCCTCGTGACAGGGATGTAAGCGTAAGGCCTGGCCACCTGCGGAGAATAGCACAGGTTACCACCCAGAAATGAAACCTCAGCTCAACCTTAATGAGCGTCACGGAGGGCTTCCTATACATATACAGGGGGGGGGGGTTGGGAAACGGAAAGACTGAAGCGGATAAAACACGTGTGATATATCATAATAATAATAATCCATCCATTATCCGAACCACTTACCCTGCTCCCAGGGTCACAGGGATGCTGGAGCCTATCCCAGCAGTCAGTGGGCGGCAGGAGGGGGACACCTTGGACAGGCCATCACACACACCTAGGGGCAGTTCAGTACGGCCGATTCACCTGACCTACATGACTAAGGGAGGGAACCGGAGCCCCCGGAGGAAACCCACGCAGACACGGGGAGAACATGCAAACTCCACACAGAGGACGACCCCCAAGGTTGGACGACTACGGGGCTCGAACCCAGGACCTTCTTGCTGTGAGGCGACTGCGCTAACCACTGCGCCACCGTGCAGCCAATAATAATAATGATAATAATAATAATCATCATCATCATCATCATCATCATCGTTACATTTATATAGCGCTTTTCTAGACACCCAAAGTGCTTCACGTTGAAGGGGGTAACTCACCTCAACCACCACAATACGCAGCAGCCCCCCTGGGTGATACACAGCAGCCATTTTGCACCAGAACGCTCACCACACATCAGCTTGAAGCGGGGAGGGAGGAATCAGAGAGCAGATGACATGGGGGATTATTAGGTGGCCAGATGGAGACGGCCAGGTTGGGAAGCTTGCCAGGACGCCGGGAACCCCCTACTCTGTGATAAGCGCCATGGGATCTTTAATGACCACAGTGAGTCAGGACCTCGGTTTAACGTCTCATTTGAAGGACGGCATCTCCTACAGCACAGTGTCCCCCTGTCACTGCACCGGGGCGTTGGGATTTTTTTGATATTTGTTGTTTTATTGGCCCTGTGGTGGCCTGTCCAGGGTGTCTCCCAGCCTGCTGCCCAGGGACTGCTGGGATAGGCTCCAGCATCCCGCAACCCTTAGAGCAGGATAGGTGGTTTGGATAATGAATGGATGGATGGATTTAAAAAACATTTTTTTTTACAAGGGCCAGAGGGGAGACTGCCCCCTACTGGCCCACCAACACCACTTCCGGTAGCAACTCAGTTTTCCCAGGAGCTCTTCCATCCAAGTACTAGCCAAGCCCATACTTGCTCAGCATCCAGCATTTTGCAGAGCCAGGGTACATGTTGGTATGGCTGCCGGCTCGTGTGGCAGATTGCATGTTGATGCTTAAGGTTGCAAAAAATCCCCATGCCAAGTTAGGAAAAATGTGATGGTTTGTCAAACTAGTACCCGAGTCCGCCATGTAACTTGAATTACACTTGCCACTGTGCGATGGGCTACATGGTTAAGGCGTTTAAGTAGGACACGTTATGCAGACGTCGTGATGCTGTGGACTGACAAAGCAGGCTGCTGTTGGCATTCATCCACTTTCAGCTTCATATTCATGAAGAAATGACAAGACCATTTGACGTACACTGTAACACAAGGCATGGTGACTATGTCCCCTTTATGAAGGCTACCACGTGGTGTAGCGCTGCTTTGGGTTTCGTGCAGTCAACACATCTGCGAGGTGTCATTACACTGTACAGCTGTTGGTACCTGAGGTTGTTGCTGCTGAATAATGTGACTTAGTGTTCATGAGCACTTCATCTACCAAATTAATATGCAGTATGCAGCCCCCCCCCCCGTGATATTACTTAGTCTCGGGGTGTCCGGGTGACATGGCGGTCTTTTCCGTTGCCTACCAACACTGGGATCCCAGTTCAAATCCCCGTGTGACCTCCAGCTTGGTCGGGCGTCCCTACAGACACAATTGGCCGTGTCTGCAGGTGGGAAGCCGGATGTGGGTGTGTGTCCTGCTCGCTGCACTAGCGCCTCCTCTGGTCATTCGGGGCGCCTGATTGGGGGGCTGGGGGAACTGGCAGGAATAGCGTGATCCTCCCACACGCTACGTCCCCCTGGTGAAACTCCTCACTGTCAGGTGAAAGGAAGCGGCTGGTGACTCCACATGTATCGGAGGAGGCACGTTGCAGTCTGCAGCCCTCCCCGGATCAGCGAAGGGGGTGGAGTGGAAAATAGGGTAAATTGGCCAAGTACAATTGGGGAGAAAAATGGGGAAAAAATCCCCAAAAAATAAAAAACTAGAATATCGACGTCTGTGTTCAGAGCAACACGTGTACAGTCCCATCTTGACAGCAGTCATCTGGTGAAATGCTTCTTGTTTTGCAGCCGGGCATCAGTCATGTCACATCACACTACACTCTAACAGTCAATAACATCCAGCAGCACTGATACGACAAAAGAAGGACTCACTGGTGTTTTTGATTCAAGGGATTTAAAAGTAATTCAGACTAAGACTCAGAAGATTTATAATACTGCAGCGGGGTGCAGCATGTGGTATTATAACAACAAGAAGTCTTTCCTGAGCGCTTGGTTTAGTGACAGAAAGAGTCTCTGTCTCTGTCAGACCCAATCAAATACAGTTTGTGTAGGAGTTTACATGTGACAGTATGTTGGATCGTGTATTTATGTACGCTTGTGTGAGCATGTATGCATATACACAAGGGCGTGTCAGGGCCCGTTCACATTTTTACCAGCCAGCTGGACATATATATGTATTTCATTTGTGTGTTTTTAAAAGTGTGTAGTAATGTTTTTTCAGACATTAACGCTGAATGCCAGGCATGCCAAGTTTCACGAGAGTGTACGTTGGTTCCCCTTCCACAGACAAGGTGCCCCATTTCTCTCGGCTGGGCGACGTGGAGATCAACGCTGGGCAGAACGCCACATTCCAGTGTGTAGCCACTGGCAAGACTTCAGAGACTGAACCCTTCCTACTGGAGGTAAGGGCCCGATGCCAATTCCCCTACATGTTCCTACCCCTAGTTTTGGGGTGCCCTCTACTGGGTAGTGGTCCTTCAGAACAGAGCTACAAGAGGTAGGCTTTGAAAGGTTGACCTAGGACATGGGACACCACTCATTACGTCGTCACCATCATCGTTACATCTGCTTCTCGGAAATGTTATTAGTAGTTGTCTGGTTTGATATATTTCCTATAGTACTATTCATACTACACCTGCTGCTGGATCGCCACCTTGCCGTGGTGGAGAAGCTTGCATGTACTAATGATCCCAAGAGCTATGCCTACCAGAGCTTGGCTCCTGGTAGGGTCACCCAAGGCCGATGGGTAGGGGGGAGGTTCCAGACAAAGCACGATCCAACAAAGACCTCAACGGCGGAACTGGTGGAAGATCTCTTCAGGTCACCATCCCGGTGAAGGCAGATGAAGGCTGCAACAGAGGGTGATCTCCAATCATCTTGGTTCTCCATGCCATTGGGCTCTGGTCACCTCCTGCCAAGGACCGTTTGATGGCTGCAGGCATGTCAGCCTCTCCACGTAAAAAGCTGTCACGGGCAGGCATCCTCCCGCAAGGATCAACCCGTAAACATCCTGGGTCAAAGGCCGATGGTGATCAGGAAGCGCTGATGGGAGCAGGACAGTGAAGTCTGGCAGCCCCTAGCCACAACCTGGCACACAGGTGGTGGGTGTATGATCAGTCGCCACACGCTGGGACTGAGGAAGAGCGGCTTCTCACCTGCTGCACCCATGAATGAGCAGCCCTATTTGGGATCTGTTCTGCTTACCCCAGCTGGAGAGGGGGCTAGAAAAGGTACCCTAAACATAGTCTGCCTCATACCTCCTGTCTGGACCACTGCATCCAGAGGGTTCATCACCATGCGTTCAGAAACGGAAACTCATATATTTTGGAGCCTGGAACATACGAAACCTCATGGACGACCAATCCAGCAACCGACCTGAATTGTGTACTGCCACCAATGCCCGAGAGCTGATTAAGATTCCAGATTGATATTGCCGAACTCTCTGAAACCCGATTGGCCGACCAAGGGCAGCTGGTGAGCCGAGGATCCACGACACCCCTTCAAATGAAGTGTTGCCCTGCCCTGCAGTGATATCAGATGAGCGGGGAAGGGCAGAAAGTTTGCTTCTGGATCATTTTTCAAGCTTCATACATGGGACTGTACTGTCACTCACAAATTGTTGTTTACACAAAGTTGTACTTACATCGAGAGTAGCGATTTTCCTGAAATGTTTTTTTATAATGATCCAATTACATATTCCTTTGCGTCTACACTAAACTAAGATATTCCAGTCGATTTGAAAAAAATAATTATTTGTGAAGGTATACACTACCGTTCAAAAGTTTGGGATCACCCAAACAATTTTGTGTTTTCCATGAAAAGTCACACTTATTCACCACCATATGTTGTGAAATGAATAGAAAATAGAGTCAAGACATTGACAAGGTTAGAAATAATGATTTGTATTTGAAATAAGATTTTTTTTACATCAAACTTTGCTTTTGTCAAAGAATCCTCCATTTGCAGCAATTACAGCATTGCAGACCTTTGGCATTCTAGCTGTTAATTTGTTGAGGTAATCTGGAGAAATTGCACCCCACGCTTCCAGAAGCAGCTCCCACAAGTTGGATTGGTTGGATGGGCACTTCTTTGAGCAGATTGAGTTTCTGGAGCATCACATTTGTGGGGTCAATTAAACGCTCAAAATGGCCAGAAAAAGAGAACTTTCATCTGAAACTCGACAGTCTATTCTTGTTCTTAGAAATGAAGGCTATTCCATGCGAGAAATTGCTAAGAAATTGAAGATTTCCTACACCGGTGTGTACTACTCCCTTCAGAGGACAGCACAAACAGGCTCTAACCAGAGTAGAAAAAGAAGTGGGAGGCCGCGTTGCACAACTGAGCAAGAAGATAAGTACATTAGAGTCTCTAGTTTGAGAAACAGACGCCTCACAGGTCCCCAACTGGCATCTTCATTAAATAGTACCTGTTAGAGCCTGTTTGTGCTGTCCTCTGAAGGGAGTAGTACACACCGGTGTAGGAAATCTTCAATTTCTTAGCAATTTCTCGCATGGAATAGCCTTCATTTCTAAGAACAAGAATAGACTGTCGAGTTTCAGATGAAAGTTCTCTTTTTCTGGCCATTTTGAGCGTTTAATTGACCCCACAAATGTGATGCTCCAGAAACTCAATCTGCTCAAAGAAGTGCCCATCCAACCAATCCAACTTGTGGGAGCTGCTTCTGGAAGCGTGGGGTGCAATTTCTCCAGATCACCTCAACAAATTAACAGCTAGAATGCCAAAGGTCTGCAATGCTGTAATTGCTGCAAATGGAGGATTCTTTGACGAAAGCAAAGTTTGATGTAAAAAAAATCTTATTTCAAATACAAATCATTATTTCTAACCTTGTCAATGTCTTGACTCTATTTTCTATTCATTTCACAACATATGGTGGTGAATAAGTGTGACTTTTCATGGAAAACACGAAATTGTTTGGGTGATCCCAAACTTTTGAACGGTAGTGTACATATTGTAGTGAATTCAGGGGGCAGCCGGGAAACGAACCCGGGTCGCCGCACCACGGGCAACTGCACTAACCAGTCAACTAAAGGGTCCAACCCTTTAGCCAAGGGCTAGCGAGTCTAGTCATTCGTGGTCGTTGCGCTACTCCCCTCCTTTGGGAAGCGTGTCCCCGCGCGTCAGCATACCAGTTCCCTCACTCCTCTGGGTGCACGCGCTTCCGATGGCCTCACGTTCTCGCCATCCCACTTCTGACACCGATGTAGCAAATTTTGGGGGGGCAGCCGGGAACCACCACAGCCCGGACGCGAACCCGGGTCTCCCGCACCACGGGCGACTACGTTAACCAGTAAACTAAAGGGTCCAACCCGTTAGTCTAGCGAGTCTAGTCATTCGTGGCTTTTACAATATTTACAAGGTTCTTTCCTTGCGCCGGCAGCCGCGTTCCACGTTACACTGCCTCAGTTCGCAAAGCATTCTGGGGATTTTCTTCTACTACTTCGTTTGGAGTCTGCACCTGAAAACGCTCCGTTGGGAGGGCAATTCGGAGGGCTAGATAATCTCTAGCCCTGGATCTTCAAAAGAAACCGGGCACTCTACCCTATGCGGCCGCATGCAAAAGGGAGGCATAGGGTCAAGTGGTAGGACTGGGGGGGAGGGGGGTTAGGTTTGGGCCAAGATGTCTGCCCCTTACAACAGACAAGAAAGGGGGAGGGTTGGATGGAATCAGGCTATCTCTATGATGAGTGGAGGCGGTGACATTCCTACCTTCTTTTTTTATGCAAGCGTGGCGTGGCGGCGGTCAAGTGGAGGTGAAAGCTGCAGCTGAAACCGCACAACTATAGCAGAGTTCACCCAACCGACTTGATCACAGGAAATACGAATATTGCCATATTTGCACAGAAATGTTGAGATTTCCTCCAGGTTTGATGTCTGTCATTGAAGTGAAGCTGTATAGCTGGGTTTTCCACTCAGAAAGCTGGCACAGATGATTTGATTAATAGAAACACGCCTACGGAATGAGAGAGAGAGTCCATGAAAGAGCAAAAGAGCAACATCTCAAGACAGGGGGCTAAAATCACCTACTGTGGAGTTAGAAAACAACGAGACAGGAGACGTGAGAGTAGACGTAGTCGAGGTAGTTTACTAGCTCCAACTTAGCATGTCATACATTCGACGACACTGAACTGTGAACCGGAAGCGGAAGTGCATTATCTGACCCCTCGCCTCTTCCCTTAAAGGCACACCGCCCTCTTAGGTGAATGTCTTTCGTTACATAGATGTGGGTCACCACACTACACTAATTTGACGTCACAGTCTTTTTCTCACCCAGCAGTGTGCCAACAAGGAGATGTCTCGCGTGACTATGTGGAGGTTATTAGGTGTGTACCCCCCCCCCCCACTTTTTCTCCCCAGTTGTACTTGGCCAATTTCCCCACTCTTCCGAGCCATCCTGGTCGCTGGTCCACCCCCTCTGCCGATCCGGGGAGGGCTGCAGACTACCACATGCCTCCTCCCATACATGTGGAGTCGCCAGCCGCTTCTTTTCACCTGACGGTGAGGAGTTTCGCCAGGGGGACGTAGCGCGTGGGAGGATCACGCTATTCCCCCCAGTTCCCCTTCCCCCCCAAAAACAGGCGCCCCGACCGACCAGAGGCGGCGCTAGTGCGGCGACCAGAACACATACCCACATCCGGCTTCCCACGCGCAGACACGGCCAATTGTGTCTGTAGGGACGCCCGACCAAGCCGGAGATAACACGGGGATGTGAACCACCAATTCCCGTGTTGGTAGGCAACAGAATAGACTGCTATGCTACCCGGACGCCCGGTGTGCCTCGGTTTGTATGGCCCCAGTGATTGTGCTGCCTCCCAATACCTCAAAAGTCAGCCCCTCACATGCACAACCTGAAAGTGCTGTTGATTTCGCTAGTTTGAATATGAGCTAATATTAGTCTTCAAAAAGCCATCTCTGAATGCCTCCACGTCCTCCGTCCTTGAAGCCCGCACATCTAAGTGGTTCTGAAAGGACGGAATTGGGGAGAGACACTTTGCAAATGAGGTCTCGGTGTACTGGGCACTCCATCCCTTGTTGTTTCCCCCAGCTTTTATTTCATATCCACTTTCTGTCCTAAACTGAAGCCTTTTTGAAGATAACCGTGCGTGTGCAAGAGCCATTTTTATCAATCCCGCTTGTTTCCGGAGTGGGTTTACGCTGCTCCTGCTGCCGCTCAGTGCATGTACATAGACGCGCATGTGAGTGTGCACAGAAAAGTGTCTGCTCCCACAACAAAAAAACCACCCAGGAGCATGCAAAAATACAGGCACAAACCCTCTGCAACGGAGATGTGCACCAGATAGTTTCCTTTGTTCTTCTGCGTTGACTGGTCTCCTGTGGAAATTAGAAATGTGAGAGTTCATGACCCTCTGCACCAAGTCTTTAATTTGTCTCTACTGTTCTTGTTAAGAGTGATAGAACTGGAAACACAGAGGACAGAGTTGTCGCAAACCCTTCTTGCTCTATGTTTTTTTTCCCATGTATTGTTGCAGGAACTGTTTGATCGCCAACACCCCTGCTGTGCAGGACCGCTAATGGCTGCTTTGTGTTTGATCTCGGAGGTGCCCTCTGGGCCGGTCTACACTAATCTCATCATCCTTCTGTTCCGTAGCTCGTTTAAACAAATAGATCAATTCATGTTTCTTTTTTTTATTTTCCCCCACTCTTTCTTTCTACCCAGTTGTACTTGCCCAATTACCCCACTCTTCAGAGCCGTCCCGGTCGCTGCTCCACCCCCTCTGCCGATCCGGGGAGGGCTGCGGACTACCACATGCCTCCTCCGATACATGTGGAGTCGCCAGCCGCTTCCTTTCACCTGACGGTGAGGAGTTTCGCCGGGGGGGACGTAGCGTGTGGGAAGATCACGCTATTCCCCCCCAGTTCCCCCTCCCCCCCCCAACAGGGGACCCAACCAACCAGAGGAGGCGCTAGTGCAGCGACCAGGACACATACCCACATCCTGCTTCCCACCCCGCAGACACGGTCAATTGTGTCTGTAGGGACGCCCGACCAAGCCGGAGGTAACACAGGGATTCGAACCGGCGATCCCCGTGTTGGTAGGCAACGGAATAGACCGCTACGCCACCCGGACACCCTCTAAATGTACTTTTGAATGTAAAGATGTCCAGCCTTCTACATATATAAACATGGATGTTGGCGATAGACAGCAGAGGGGAGGTCAGCTTGGATCAGCCATGTGTTTGACAGCCTGTATGTGGGCCTACAGTTCCAGCTGTGGGTAGAAACTGCCTTGCTAGTATTGATATGAGAAACAGGTCTATCGAGCAGGCTCAACTCAGACCTAACTAGGTTGATTGATACATCCAAGCAAAAGTGAAAAATAACGGCTCTGAACGGGAATAACACAGATTGGTGCAATCCAACCAGTGCTGAAGAAGAGCTTTTCAGAGCACATTTCTGCACCTTAAGGATGTAGTGACCCAGCCGTCCTGTGCACTTGATGTTTTCTAAATGCACTGCCTCTTTTTTGCTCTCGTCTCCTTCAGCAAATTCAAGCGTCCAGATGTCAGACCCACTTTACTTGTGAGGGGTTGGGGCGGGCGACAGCCTACGTAATATTGCGGCATATAGCGCCTCGCACCTGGAGTGGCTCATTCTGGAGTGGCTCATTCTGGAGTGGCTCATTCTGAAGTGGCTCATTCTGGAGTGTCTCATTCCAGTCCGCCCTCAAGTGCGGACGCATCGGCATGGCAGGAGATGAGATGTCAGCAGGAGCCTCTTCTAGGAGGCAACACCTGGGAGGCATGTGCCACGTTTCCCCAACACAAAAAAAAGAGACCATTGTTAAGTCAGGTCAAGTCACGTTTTTGTGTGTAGCCCAAATTCCCAAAGTAGTCCCGAAGGGCTTTACAATCAGTGCAATATAAGAACGGGAATCACAAACACTTTATTTGTTATGAAATGAAACGAAATATCGTTTCCTCCAGCCCACAGCACTGCAACACAAAGACAAAAACACATATCCAAAAACTACAAGTACACATACATCTAAACTAACACATATCTAGAATACAGAATAGAACAGAATACACTGTCATTTGTACATACATACAATGAAATTCACCGTCTGCGTTTAACCCATCCTTGCTGTGTAGCTAGGAGCAGTGGGCAGCCGCCGTGCAGCGCCCGGGGAACGGTTTACTCTTGGTTTACCCTTTCCGGGTACTGACAGCTGGGTAGACTGTGCCCGGGGATTTGAATTCAGAGTGTCCTCCTCCTAGCCTTTGCCTAAAGAGGCATCAACCCACAAGGCAACAGGTGGATTTGAAATTAGAGTTCCCTTCTCCTATTCCAATGTGTTGGCTAGACTGGACACCATGGGAAGTACCCTACAGCCATGCAGGAGGACCACATCTGTCAGTAGGGATGTCGTCCTTAGCCAAAGGGCCCTTGCTGAGGTAAGGTTTTACCCCTCTACACCCTGCGGCGGTTGCAGTTCAGTGTCTTACCCAGGACAAATCACTGTCCAGGAGAGCAAACGCCAGCCAGGATGACTGTCGGAACTGCCAGTCCGCATAGGCTAGCAGTTAGCTTAGCCTGCCCCGCTTCTGCATCCTGTCAGACCACCCTCGGTGTTTCCTCTTCTGGCGCAGCTCCGGTCAGGGCCGTGGTCCTTGGGCCCACAGGACGCACTAGACCAAGCTCCTTCAGAGGATCCAACACCAGCTCTCCCAGCCAGACACCTTCGACACACCTCCCCGCACTCCACACGAAGACACTAAAAACACAGTCAAGGCTAGGCAAAGGCGCCGCCAGACTGCCCTCGGTGTTATCGGAACTGCCGGTCTGCATGGGTTAGCAGTTTAGCTTAGCCTGCCTCACTTCCGCGTCCTGTCACACCGTCCTCGGTGTTACCTCTTCGGGCACAGGTCCAGGCAGGGCCGTGGTCCCTGGGCCCACAGGACGCAGCAGACCAAGCTCTCCCAGCTGATCCAGCGCCAGCTCTCCCAGCCATGAAACGAAGACAAACTTAGACACAGACGTGGACAAAGACCCTGTATGGACGGTGCTGGGTGAGGCCGCCATAAACGGGAATTTGCACCGCCTTCTAAACAATATACAGCAGTATACGACACCCTCTATCCTTGGACCCTAAACCCGAATGGAGGGGGAAAAAATAACTCAACAAGGAAAACCTTACCAGGAAAAAGTGTGGGAGAAACCTCCGGAGGAGCAACAGACTGTGATATTTACTGTGACGTTAACTGTGGCATTTATCAAGTACCTTCTTTCTGTCCCTCCCACAGAGTTAATTTCAACATCCCTTTGTCCCTTTGTCGTTTTCTGTCTCACATATTGCGGCACATTGAAAATGGCTTGAAAAACAATCACCCTGTCTCAGGCACAGGGTCAGTTGGCCCTCTCACTGCTGTTTCTCCCCCCCCCTCCCCCTCTTTGTGCTCTTTGTCTGTCTGACAGCGTCGTAATGGCATGTTGCTGGACACGTCCCTGCTGTCTCGCTTAAGCCACAAGCGTCTGATGGCCACTTTCCAGGTGGAGGCCCAGCGAGGCGAGCAGGATCTGTATCGCTGCATCACCCTGTCCTGCAGGGGTGCTGCTGTCTCCAACTTCGGCGAACTCATCGTCAGAGGTACGCTGCATTACCTTACATATGTAGGACTTTAACACACATGCATGTTACGTGTAGCATGTATGCGCACATGCAAGCTGGCAGATATGACCGTCAATATTGCCCCGTTGTATCCCATATAAATGCATGTATATAAATGCATGTATATAAATGCATGTACTTATGCACACTCTTAACTTTT
This sequence comes from Lampris incognitus, assembly GCF_029633865.1. NCBI lineage: Eukaryota > Metazoa > Chordata > Actinopteri > Lampriformes > Lampridae > Lampris > Lampris incognitus. The sequence goes on from NC_079228.1 coordinate 9,352,161, forward strand.
TCTTTAAAGTGGAATCTGTAACGTCAGAAATTGGGGATTTTTGCTGTATGTCACTATTGTGGTTTTTGTTGTTGCTGTGAGGTGTAGCCACCCGTGAACAAGACCCCGGGATACTTGAACTCCTTCACTTGAGGCAGCAACTCATCCCCAACCAGGGAATGAGTTGTTGTCTCAAATGAAGGAGTTCAAGTATCTCAGGGTCTGGTTCACGAGTGAGGGTAGGATGGAGCGGGAGATTGACAGGTGGATTGGTGCGGCATCAGCAGTAATGTTGACGTTGTGCCGGACCGTTGTGGTGAAGAGGGAGCTGAGCCGGGAGGCAAAGCTCTCGATTTACCAGCCAATCTTTGTTCCAACCCTCACCTACGGTCTGGTCATGAGCTTTAGGTAGTGACCGAAAGGGTGAGATTGTGGACAAGCGGCTGAAATGAGTTTCCTCCGTAGGGTGTCTGGGCTCAGCCTTAGAGATAGGGTGAGGAGCTCGGACATCCGGAGGGAGCTCGGAGTAGAGCCGCTGCTCCTTCGCGTCGAAAGGAGCCACTTGAGGTGGTTCGGCTATCTGATTAGGATGCCTCCTGGGCGCCTTCCTTTGGGGTTTACCGGGCACGGCCAACTGGGAGGAGGCCCCGGGGTAGACCCGGGGCCTCCTCCCAGACACAAAATGCAGCAAGGTTTGCAGTCGGTCATGAAGCAGGAGTGGAAACAGAATTATGGCCAACGACGTTTCGATAATGTATTTGGGTGAAGTGTTTTTGGTCACCAAGCCTTCCTTGCAGACTATTGCACGAGGGAACCAAGAAGGAACTTCGCTCTGCCAGTTTCTGACGTGAGCGTGGACGGAACGAGTCCTGCTGTCATTCATGCAAATAAGCTGTCAGTCAGCTCCCCTGCAAGGAAAATTAGGAATTTGCTCCATTCAAGGGCCACTCACATCCCTGATATAATTATAATTACAAGTCTCGGTGTTCTAGTAGAGCAGATATTATGTTGTTGAAATCATGAAATTCAAAATGTTCGTTTGTTCTCATAACTCAGGTGCTTTTCTCTACAAGAAAAAAAAAACCAAACCTCTTTTCATGTCTTTTGTTGGCCTTGACTTTCATGCGGAATTTGACTGTTGTGAATAATTAATAGCGAGGACAGACAGCCACTGAGCTTGATCTCATCTGTTCTAATTTAGGGAACTATTGTGATGACAAGCATGGGCTGTCGCGCTGCTTTGCATTGGGCTGTGTCAGACACCCTGTGTATGTCGAAAGTCAATAATAAACCATATAGACTGATTAGCCATTTACTTTACTCAATCTGGCACTGCTTCTTTTCTTTGCAGTGCCCCCCACCCCTATTGCGCCACCTCAGCTCCTGCGGGCCGGCCCCACCTACCTGATCATCCAGCTCAACACCAACTCCATAGTGGGGGACGGACCGGTCATCCGCCGGGAAATCCAGTACAGGGCCAGCCAGTCGCCTTGGACGGAGACCCACGGTGTGGGCTCACTTACCTATAAGGTTTGGCACCTGGAGCCGGACACGGAGTACCGCATCAGCGTTCTGCTCACCCGCCCTGGAGAGGGCGGCACGGGCGCACCTGGGCCCCCGCTGATCAGCAGGACCAAGTGTGCAGGTGAGTATTCTAAGCAGTGAATCTAACACTAACAAAAGAAATAGAGTGGGCATCCGGCTAGCATGGCGGCCAACACGGTCCGAATCCCCGTGTTGCCTCCGGCTTGGTCAGACACCCCTACGGACACAATTGGCCGTGTCTTCGGGTGGAAAGTTGGATGTGGGTATATGTGCCGTGGTCGCTGCACTAGCGCCTCCTCTGGTCGGTCAGGGCGCCTGTTCGTGGAGGAGGGGGGGAACTGGGGGAGAATAGCGTGACCCTCCCACGCGCTACGTCCCCCTGGCGAAACTCCTCACTGTCAGGTGAGAGGAAGCGACTGGCGACTCCACATGTATGGGAGGAGGCCTGTGGTAGTCTGCAGCCCTCCCCGGGTCAGCAGAGGGGGGTGGTGCAGCGACTGGAAGAGTAGGGTAATTGGACGGGTGCAATTGGGGAGGAAAAAGGGGGCGAAAAAAAAAATCCCTCCACCCAAAAAGAAAACAATTACAGGATCTTTTAACAATGTTTTTCTTCACTGGGAGTTTCACTTTATCAACATAAATGGTACATAGCTCCAGCAGGGGCAGAATCCCTCCCAGCCTTCATCTACAATCAGCCGCAGCGCTGCTTGTCTGTGTGGGGGGGGGGGGGGAAGGCCCCCTGCCGCTGCGTCAAGCGGACTGCATGGCTTCCCTGTCACATGTCAACACGCTTTGATCCGCTCCAGTCGCCCACCTACCCCAACACCCCACCTCCTCCCCCTACTGCCGTCAGCTCCCTCTGCCCACATCTGAAGCCTTGTCCCCAGGGAGGAAGAAGGAAGATGACAGGGACCCTGTGACACGCAACACTGCTGTCGAGCATCCCTGATGCTTTCTTACAGAGCACGCTCTCTGGGAAAGCCTGTGTTTCCAGGACCGGTCTCTGTCGGGGGTTAATTTATCTAGCAAGGCTTTTTGACATCTTCCATCTCCCGAGAGTCTTTTTGATTCGTGGTCCTTCTCTGTTTTTTGGTCACCCGAAAAGCTGATGGATGAGTTTAAAGTTGAAATCTGGGGTTTTCCTCCATTAATAAAATTTATTTTTATTCATCTGGATCATGGGATACGAACTTCCATCTTCCAAACTTGGGTTTGTAGTTTTGATTTTTTTGATTTTTGAATTTTTTATTTTTCTCTCCAATTGCATCTGGCCAATTACCCCACTCTTCGACCACATGCCTCCTCTGATACATGTGGAGTCACCAGCCACTTCTTTTCACCTGACAGTGAGGAGTTTTGCCAGGGGGATGTAGCGCGTGGGAGGATCAGGCTATTCCCCCCATGTCTCCCCCCGATCGACCAGAGGAGGCGCTAGTGCAGCAACCAGGACACATACCCACATCCGGCTTCCCACCCGCAGACACGGCCAACTGTGTCTGTAGGGACGCCCGACCAAACCGGAGGCAACACGGGGATTCGAACCGGCGATCCCGTGTTGGTGGGCGATGGAATAGACCTCTACGCCACCCGAACGCCCCTCGTGCTTTTGAAGTTTGGTATAATTTGTAATTCATTGCACTGCCTCCATTAGCTTTGGTCCCCGGATGCGGTTCTTCCAAGGTGGGAAGTGTTGACTGCTGAATTGACGGCACACGAGCCACAATGTGTGCTACACCTTGTCTGCGCTGTCAGACGGAGACACTGGTCGGGAAAATCACCAATAACTACTGCGATTAGAAATATGGCAAAATTGTAAATGATTTGAACTGAGTCCTCTGGGTGTTGGATACGGGGCAGGGTGCTGTAATTGTCACCGTTATACCTGCAGACGCCTCAGTGTCCATGACTGGCTCATTGACACAGCTCTTCTAGAGAGATGCTTGAGATGGAAGGAGTGCGAGCTGGACGGGCCTAGAGCGGCTGACACCACCCCCCCCCCGTCCCCCCTCCAACATCTGTCTCCCTCTCTCATCCTCAATCCAGCCTCCCTCTCCTCACTCCCCTCACTCTCTCCGCCTCTGGTTTGTCCCCCCTAATTAATCTAATCAAGATGACTGTCAGTACGGGGCTCGAGGTCTAGAGGGTGGTGAGCTGCCGGACCGGACGGGGCAAAGCCCGGAGTGGTGCTGGTGCAGTGATGAGTAATGGTGTCTGTAGCAAGCCCTCAGCAGCCTGCGTGGCTCTGGTGGCAGACTCCATGTTCGCCTGCTGGGAGAGAGCAGAGGCCTTCCAGAGCAGCGAGGACTCAACATTCCTTCCCGGCCCTCTTAAAAAGACTCCCCCCCCTCCTCCTTTTGACTCGGCTGCAGTCATTCATGACGATGCCCCCCCCACTGCTCTTGTTTAGTCAAGCAGCAAGCAAGACGGGGAATTTCTCAAACCGTCCTTAACAGCCATCAGCAAGCCTCCATCACCTGGCACCACAGCCTTGACGCGCCACACCGCCGGCTGCTGCTTTCCTCTCGGCCGTCTAACGCTTCAGCAGTGTGCTCGAGACCCCGGGACAGAACGACCTTTGGAAACTGGACATGTTTTCTACGTGACGCAGATGGAGAGATCTGCAACCGCGGCTTCACACATGACAGCAGTAATTAGACTTCCTCAGCTCACACGCGACCCTCCGCCGGGGTCACGCTCTGATCTCGCGCCGAAGCCCGGTCATATCAGAGGAACGATGGGGGGAGGGACAGGGCTGTTGTGTGTCCTCTTCCCACTTTGTGTACCACTTTTTCCCAGTTCTTTTTCGTGAGTGTTCAACATTTAGTATTCCCCTAACAACAATGCAGCACATCAAGTGTTGCACTGCTGTTTTATTAATGCACCTTTATTAATGTTGCATTTAAAACGTGGAAAACAAGTTTGCACCAACTTGCTCTGTCGAAGAAAAGGCAGAAAGGCTGACACGGACCGAAGCACTTCGTAACATAAACAGCCCCCAAAAAAGAAGATATATAAACAGGATTGTTTTGTGATAGCTTTAATTTCAGGAAGTGTGCTCACTTACCCTCATAGCACCTGACACTGGGCCGGATCCGCCCACAGTCTGGCAGATCCGCATAGGAATCACATCTGCTCCTAGACCGCCCCAAGTGTACCGCTCTGTATCAGCTTTGGGCCGTACCTGGCCAAAGCGGGTACAGAGCCGTAAGCCGGATCCGTGTCGGTATTGGGCCCGTTGTGCAAAAATCCGTTTTTGCGGATCTGCGCCTGTTGCTGTGACACATCCGGCCGGATCTGGCCCAGTTTCATTTTGCTGTTGGCGTAGACCTTTAACAACAGATAAAAACTCTCTCTTTTGCTCTCTCTCTCTCTCTCACTCTCTCTCACTCTCTCTCCTCTCCATCTCTCTCCTCCATCTCTCTCCATCTCTCTCTCTCTCTCTCTCTCTCTCTCTCTCTCTCTCTCTCTCTCTCTCTCTCTCTCTCTCTCTCTCTCTCTCCATCTCTCTCCGTCTCTCTCTCTCTCTCTCTCTCTCTCTCTCTCTCTCTCTCTCTCTCTCTCTCTCTCTCTCTCTCTCTCTCTCTCTCTCTCCATCTCTCTCCTCCATCTCTCTCTCTCTCTCTCTCTCTCTCTCTCTCTCTCTTCTCTCTCTCTCTCTCTCTCTCTCTCTCTCTCTCTCTCTCTCTCTCTCTCTCTCTCTCTCTCTCTCTCTCTCTCTCTCTCTCTCTCTCTCTCTCTCTGTCAGTAATAATCCCCTGCTTAGCCCAACTCTTACCCTCATCACCTCAGTTGTCTGTCTCCCTGAATGGGAATTGCATTGTCTTTTTCTCCACCTGTCTTGACGTAGAACCCATGCGTGCCCTGCGGGGCCTGACGGCCGCAGAGATCCAACCCCGGCAGCTGTTCCTGCAGTGGGAGCCACTTGGCTACAACCTGACCCGCTGCCACACCTACACCTTGTCCCTGTGCTACCGCTACTCGACACCGACGGGGGGTGGCGGCGGGGAACAACGCCACGGTGAGAGAGTGCCTGTCAGTGGAGCGCAACACCTCTCACTTCACCCTGAGGGACCTGCCGCCCTTCCGCTCCATCCATGTCCGGCTGGCGCTGGCCAACCCTGAGGGCAAAAAAGAGAGTCGCGAGATCACCTTTCAGACGGAAGAGGACAGTGAGTTGACAGCCACATGATAATATAATAATAGCTATCTATTTAGCAGTTTATAAAACGTGTTTGGCAAAAAAAACAATAGAATATAAAAAAATAAACAGCAGAAAAGGGAGAGAAATAACATGCGAGGGAGTCGAAAGCATGACGCTCTTCGAAATGACAACAAAGAATCCGCTAATCAAATCTAATAAAGTGAGTTTTGAGAAGGGATTTGAAGGAGGGCACGGAGTGCGCCTACTATCCTTAGGCAAGCTTTTCCAGAGTATACTGCCCCTAATAGGCCCGATATCCTAGTGTCTCCTTCCTAGCCCCGGGAACTGCCAGAGGACCCTCGTCCGAGCATCTCATGCTGCGTTCTGGTTTACTTGGGGTTAAATAGTCTGAGATGTAAGAAGGAGCTAGACTGAGCCATGCTTTAAAAGTGGTCAGTAAAATCTTAAAATCAACCATAAAACTAATGGGTAACTGCTGGAGGGAGGCTAAGGTTGGAGTAATGTGTTCTGCTTTCCTTGTTTGAGTGAAAAGCCAGGCTGCTGCATTCTGAATTAGTTGTAAGCATGAGAAGCTTTTCTTATGGAGCCAGGAGTATGAGGGATTACAATAATGTAGACCAGAAAAAAGATAAAAGTGGGGATGTTTTCTTTTTCCCAGATCATAATTCAGAGAGGACTTAATTATATATATACATATGAGAATAATAGATAATACATGCTGGCCTGGTCAACCTTTTTAACCTGTGTTACAGCAAAATTCACTGTCAAGTAATACTCCTAAATTTCCAGCTGAGGACTTCACATTAGCAGCTAAAGCAACTAGATGTTCTTTGATTGTAGCTGTGGTGGGTGGTGGTCCAAATATGATAACCTCTGATTTATTTTAATTTAGTTGCAAAATGTGTTGAGCCATCCAACATTTTAACTCAGCGAGACATGCAATAGGTTTGTAAGATTAGTAGATGTATGGGTAGATAAAGCTGTGTGTCATCAGCATAACAGTGGAACTTGGTATTGCGTTTACGTGGAATGTAGCATAGCAAAAGTATGTTAAGTTCAAAATTATGTACGGCCAAGAATAGAGCCTTGAGGCATGCCCTACTTCGTCAGTACTGGAGATTCAACTGAGTTCCCTACAGCAGTGGTTCCCAACCTTTTTGGGGTCCTGGACCCCCTGCGTATTTTTGATCTACCCTGAGGACCCCTCCACCTGATCTTGGGGGAGGGGGGTTGCAATTTGATAGAAACAGTAGAAACTGCATTTTAAATTGCATTATAGCATTTATTCACTCTTTGGGGCAAACATAAGAGCCTTCAGTTGTAACTTAGATATAGTTAACAAAACAGAATTCTTATGCAGTAACTTTCAGATATATGTAACAAAACAGAATATGTATTCAGTAACTTTCAGATATAGTTAACAAAACAGAATATGTATTCAGTAACTTTCAGATATATGTAACAACACAGAATATGTATTCAGTAACTTTCAGATATATGTAACAAAACAGAACATGTATTCAGTAACTTTCAGATATATGTAACTAAACAGAATATGTATTCAGTAACTTTCAGATATATGTAACAAAACAGAATATGTATTCAGTAACTTTCAGATATATGTAACAAAACAGAATATGTATTCAGTAACTTTCAGATATATGTAACAAAACAGAACATGTATTCAGTAACTTTCAGATATATGTAACTAAACAGAATATGTATTCAGTAACTTTCAGATATATGTAACAAAACAGAATATGTATTCAGTAACTTTCAGATATATGTAACAACAGAATTTTTATGCAGTAACTTTTAACAATGCAAACGGGAGCGAGATCTCTTATTAAAATACAACAGATTACACTTGTGAAACAGATGTAATTAGAGAAAAAAGTCCTGTTACCCTTTATAGTTTAGGTAGATAAAGGTCTCAGTCACATTTGAGTAAAATAATCCTATTTCTATAAATGTCATAGGATCTTTTTTTTAAAAGATATTTTATTTTCACGGACCCCTTGCAATTACACCACGGATCACTAGGGGTCCGCGGACCCCCGGTTGAGAAACACTGCCCTACAGTAACTGAAAACTAAGAATCTGTTAAGTAGGGAGAGAACCAGTTGAGAGCGGTGCCAGATGTGCCAATTTAGTGTTTAAGGCAGCCAGTGAGGCTCATGGAACTGTGAGAAAAGGCTGTGGAAAGAGTAGTAGGACTCTTATGATACACAAACAGTGTGGTTTATCTGAGTAATTGAGAAAGGAGTACTCTAGGAAAACAACATTCAAGTTCGGGGTTTAATGATATGTGCAGACAATTAATATTTTAAAGTTGCGAAGGTTAAGTTCGGGTGTTGGGTTTAGGAAATTAAAGGACTTCCAGCTGAAAGAAATACAGGAGCAGCGGCTGTAACAAATCAAACAAATTCCATCAGGGGTTTGTTTGTTGCCACAGGTCTCCTAAATGCCCTGAGTGCGATTCATGTTTTTGTTGAAATGAAACACTTGGCGTTTACTTATGTGTGGATCAATGATAATGACGGAGAACAGGATTCTGTCTACCGGAATTGAACAGAAGATGGATGTTTGCTAACTGCTTGCCATCATCAGTTTCTCAGTGTAGTCATTTTGAAACCAGTGTTTGGAATTCAGGTGCTTTGGCTGCGCATGCTCGGGCATGCTTAGGAAATCACTGTGCACTGCTTCGACAAATACATGCCCTTAATCATCTGGCACCACAAAAAAAGAATCGGCGTGCAAAATGAGCGGGATCTGCCCAGCTATGTAGGTTATCAGCCTTCTAGATAGAGCCAATGAAAAATTAATCAGCAAAGCAGTGGCCACCAGCAAAACGGTTCAATGATTTTGCTTATCTTTGTAATGCTAATATTTGTGTGGTGTCCATCGGTGGATTAAGCACATTCTCATGCAAATCTCTACAGGCTGAAAGAACACAAGGTCAAATATGCATTCTTGTGTGGAATTAGCATGACTTCTCAGTTTAATGAAATGCGGCTCAGAAGTTCTTGACCTTGTGGAGAAAGTGGGGGCGAGTGTTATGGAATATTGTGATGTGACATTTGCATTCCCCGCCCCCCCCCCTTGAATTTTGAGAATGGTTGTCCAATAGGTTTTTGTATTCCTCTTAAAATGTATACAGTTTTCTACTAAATTTAACAGCAACCCTTCAAATAACCAGGTAGCAGAGGAGAGAGAGAGGGGAAAAAAAGGGGGAGAGAGAAGGGAGAGAGGGAGAAACAGAGCACTCATAATTACCTGCTGCACCTGCATCTTATTGTCTTTTAAGCGAGCGTAACGAAATTGAACATTCCTAAGAGGATGTTGTCGCGCATCCTGCGGGGCTAGCGTGCAGCCTACTGTAGGTTAGTGCATGTTCCTTGTTTACTTTTAACTGGTTTTGGAGCTGACAGGTTGAAACAGAAACCTAACGTGTCACAGAAACAAGCCATATTTTTTTCCTCCTGGATTTTTTGATATTTGGAATGTCAGCAGAAACGACACGTTTCCCTCGCTGCCGAATGCCGAGCTGTCAGTCGCCAGTCTCCCTGTCGGAGTGAGGGCTGCTGTCGCCCCCCACGACCACGGTAATTAAGTCCCAGCCGGTGACAGCTCCTCATGCCCATTTTCTACTGGGCTCGACAGTCAAACGTTGGTATGATACTTGTTTACGTCTTGGCCGATCTTCGGAGGGGGAGCAGATTTGGCTGTCGGGGACTCGTGGTTTGCAAGTGGATTTGCCTCAGATGTGCTCTCCCTACCTCGTTTTCCATTGCCGAGGCAGGCAGGCGGATCAAGGAGTGTATTATTGCAAGGATCCGGTATGCAGGAACACCAATCCGCTGTTTGTTTTTGTTTCTTTCTTCTTATATACACACATAGAGGTGGTCAGGGGTGTGCATGTGAGGCAGTGGTACAGCTTTAGTGGAATATCCACTCGTCTTCAGTTTTTCGTGAATGTGCTTTCATGAAACTTTGCATCCTTGCAAATAAGGGCACATTTCTTTGAGGCAAAACAGGCAGAGTACGTAGGCACTTTGCAGGCAGGCTCACCTCGCTGTTTTTTTTTCTTAGTCAGTGCGGCACTAAAGAAGAAAAATAGACTGTCATCCTCCAAGACTGGGTGCTCTGTTACCAGACAGTAGAAGCCTTAGGGGCAACCAGCCCGAATCTCAGTTCACACAGTAGGCTGCAAGCAGGCCTGTCCGTGGGTCTCTTTCATCACATCCTCTCTAAAACATCTCCCTGTTTTCCTACTTTTCTGCACCTCGATCTCTTTTTTTTCCCCGGCTCTCCTCCTTTTTCTTTGTCCCAAGTTTTTGTTTTTACCCCCTGGCACACTAGCAAGGGAGTCCATTAGCTTGAGTCAAGGGTAAAAGTGTTTGTTTCTGAAAATGTTGTTCTTCTCCTCCTGTCGCAGTACCGGGTGGCATTGCTCCGGAGTCCCTGACCTTCACCCCACTAGACGATATGATCTTCCTCAAGTGGGAGGAGCCTGTGGAGCCTAATGGCCTCATCACTCAGTACGAGGTACGATAAGTGACCTTTGGTTTTCCACGTTGAAACGCCACAGTGTTGTCCACATTAACGCAGCGTGATGGCTGTCATCACATCTCTGACCCTTTAAGGGTGTGGGGTCGTTCTCCTCTGCTCGTCGCCTTCTGTTGTGTTCATGCTCCTTAATTGTAATTACTCAGGTTCAGGGAGAGGGGTCTCCGTCACCCATTTTCAGAGACAGCTCTCGAGAGTACTTTCTTTTGGTTTCCTCAACTTCTGCCAGCATCCTGTGGTATCCTGAGCCCCAGGCATTCGGCGGGAGGGTGGGACTGGTAATGAGTCTTGAATGATAGACTCTGGGTGGTAAATACATGGGGGCCATGCATTATAAACCCTCATTTGCCCAAGAGGTGTACGCACGAGGCGGCAGCTTGACATGTTTCTGATTAATTATTGTGGACCTGGCGTCACCCACAGAACTCTGTAAACCGGCTTTCCGTATAGTCCGAAGGTTTGGGACCCTGTATGCTAAAACCCTTATGGCTTTTAACGTCTCCAATGAAGTTGCGAGCATGCGAGGGTGATGTTAACAATGTGAAACGGCGTCTCTGAGTTACATTGACACAAATGCATACTCTACACGGAAGACGTAGGGAGGATTTAATCGCCACATGTTCGGGGTTTTATTGCCACAGGTGATTAAAAGTTAAAATTGTACTCGGCAAACTGGTGGAAAAGAGAAAGCGTTCCAAGAGTTGGTGAGAAATGGCTCAGGGCCGATTGGCAGAGTGGATTGTTGGCAGTCAAATCAACCTTCTTTTTTTTTCCCCCGAATAAATGAAGAACCAGTCAGTCAGCTGAGAATAAAACCTGATGAGAAGAAGTTACGATGTTAAGTTTGTGAGGTTTACATGATGGAAGTACAGGAAACGGGGGGGGGGGGCGAGGGAAACAGAAGACTATGTCTTCCTGCAGAAAGAATTAGACTTAGGGCGTTCAGGTGGCGTAGCGGTCTTTTCCCTTGCCTACCAACACGGGGATCGCCAGTTCGGACCCCTGTGTTACCCCCGGCTTGGTCGGGCGTCCCTACGGACACAATTGGCCGTGTCTTCGGGTGGGAAGCGGGATGTGGGCATGTGTCCTGGTCGTTGCACTAGCACCTCCTCTGTTCGGTCGGGGCGCCTGTGGGAACTGGGGGGGAATAGAGTGATCCTCCCACGCGCTACGTCCCCCTGACGAAACTCCTCACTGTCAGGTGAAAAGAAGCGGCTGGCGACTCCACATGTATCAGAGGAGGCACGTGGTAGTCTGCAGCCCTCCCCGGATCGGCAGACGGGGGTGGTGCAGCGACCGGGACGGCTCCGAAGAGTGGGGTAATTAGCCGCGTACGATCACCTCTGTGCGTAACTGTAGTCCACCGACTTCCGGTTTCTACTGCAGCGGTCAAACCAGTTTCCTGTTTGTTGGCGCGTGCTGTTGACAATGGCATATCTGTCACGATGCCTGCAAGATTTACCGTGGATAAATGTCAACGAGGTGCACACAGCTGTCCACACCCTTTCACCTGCACCGCCCAGCGAGCGGGTGAAAAGTTTCAAGCTGTACATGTCAAGTTACGTCCACAGTGATGCGGATGGGCGGACGGACGGATGGGATTGTGGACGTAACTTGATATGTTCAACTTGAAAAGTTTCACCCGTGTGCTGGTAGGTGTCGATTGGGGGGAAAAGAGGGGGAAAATCCCCCCCCCCGCCCTCCCAAACAAAAATAGACTCCTCGCTGGTCTGAGAGAGAGAGGGGGGGGGTAGTGTGAGGGAGAGATGTAGGGCATGTGTAGTTCCTGGTGACGGGGATCGTCTCATTTTGGGCTGGGCAAGTCCTCAGTGGAGGGAAAGGACAAAGGCTTAAGCTGCCCCACCACCTCATTCAGTATAGGGCAGTAGTCAAATCTGCACCTTGGAGGCCAGCTGAGTGGATAGGCCTTAATTGTTACACAAAAATGAGCTCACACAAAAAAAGAAGAAAAGAAAAGAAAACAAGGGGAGGAATTATGTCACGATGCTTTAATTATCGTCGGGTCTCTGTTGTAGGCGGCTACCTGAGCGGCGGCTGGATCCGGATAAAACAAGGGGCCGCTGTGCAGCATTACCAGCTGCTGGCTTTTCTTTCAGGTGACGCACAATCTGCTGTAAAATGATCGTTAAAAACGAAAACAGCGTTTAATTTAAAACAGCGGGGGTGTATCCCATCAGCCTGCCCCTGCTGGTGTTCCTGAGAACTCGCCTCTGAGTGGGGGGGATGTGAGAACAGGTTCTTAGAAATCAGGAGCTGTTTATCCGGAGTCTGGGTCTGCACGTCTTACCCGAGCATGAGATTCATTAGATGCAAAAGTCCGGTTAGATGTAGGCGAGCAACGTGTCCTGTGACTGCGGTAAACCCGGCTCGGAAAACAAAATGTCACGGCAGTGAGAAAGACCGGATTTGCCGGGCTGAGCATTAGCGTTGTTGGTGGTATTGATTTGACGGCTTTTCCTTCCTGGTGCACAGATCAGCTACCAGAGCATCGAGTCATCCGACCCGGGCATCAACGTGCCAGGGCCCCGCCGCACCGTGTCCAAGCTGAGGAACGAGACCTACCACATGTTCTCCGGGCTGCACCCCGGCACCACCTACCTGGTGTCTGTCCGGGCCCGCACAGCCAAGGGCTTCGGCCAGACGGCCCTCACCGAGATCACCACCAACATCTCTGGTGAGTCTGTGTGTGTGATTGACAGCTGGACCTTTTGGGGCTTGGGGAATGGGGTTGGGATGGGGCCGGGGGTTGTGTGTGTGTGTGTGTGGGGGGGGTGGTCTGCTCCAGGTGTGGGAAGATGGTGGCGCGAATTCATGTTTGCTGTGGCCTCACCCGGTACCGTCCATGCAGTGTCTTTGTCCACGTCTGCGTCTAAATTTGTGTCTTCGTTTGATGGCTGGGAGAGCTGGCGCTGGATCGGCCGGGAGAGCTTGGTCTGCGGCGTCCTGTGGGCCCAGGGACCACGGCCCTGCCCGGAGCTGCTCCTGAAGAGGAAACCTGACAGGAAGCGGGGCAGGCTAAGCTAACTGCTAGCCCATGCAGACCGGCGGTTCCGACAACACCGAGGGCGGTCTGGCGGCGGCCTTGCCTGGCGTTGACTGTGTTTTGGGTGTCATCGTGAGGAGTGCGGGGAGGTGTGTCGAGGGTGTCAGGCTGGGAGAGCTGGCCCTGGATCGGCCGGGAGAGCTTGGTCCGCTGCGTCCGGTGGGCCCAGGGACCCTGCCCGGAGCTGCTCCTGAAGAGGAAACCTGACAGGAAGCGGGGTAGCCTAAGCTAACTGCTAGCCCATGCAGACCGGCGGTTCTGACAACACCGAGGGCGGTCTGGCGGCGGCCTTGCCTGGCGTTGACTGTGTTTTGGGTGTCATCGTGAGGAGTGCGGGGAGGTTTGTCGAGGGTGTCAGGCTGGGAGAGCTGGCGCTGGATCGGCCGGGAGAGCTTGGTCCGCTGCGTCCGGTGGGCCCAGGGACCACAGCCCCTGCCTGGAGCTGCGCCTGAGGAGGAAACACCGAGGGCGGTCTGACAGGACGCGGGAGCGGGGCGGGCTAAGCTAACTGCTAGCCCAGGCTAAGCTAACTGCTAGCCCATGCAGACCGGCGGTTCCGACGGTCATCCTGGCTGATGTTCCCCTGGACAGTGTGTTCTTGCATTTTGGATATGTTTTGTCTTTGTGTTGCACTGCTGCGGGCTGGGGGAACAACAAGTGTTCCTGACTCCTGATGCGGGCCTGATATTAGGATTTCGTGGAGGCAGTTTGTTCGTGTATTTATTTGTTTATGTAGGACGATTTGTCCTCAGGATGTAAATGGCCGTTCTTCATGTGTTGCTCACACGTAAATTGTTTCTTCTCTTTCACGTCTTGCAAAACACTCATGATTTGCACTCTGCGAGGGAGCACTTTCCCGTCAGCCCCGACCAGCACCCCTGAATAACAGCACCCCTAAATAAGAGCGACCCAAATTACGAGCAGATGTGTCGATAAGACGGTGGTTAGGCACAGCCTCGCTCTGCATTCAGCCAGTTGTTTGGATTTGAAAGTGATTTTTTTTCTTCCAGTCTCACTGTGACCAAGGTCCTTCAGAGGATGTTTTTGCCAACAGGAAGGAGACTCGGAGCGGTAAACCAAGCTAGTGGACTAACGGCTTCTGATTCACGCCACACGGAGAGGACTTTAGTAATACAACACTGTTGTTTTTAAGATCTGTGTTTTGTTTTGGTTTTTTAGCAGCTTCTGACTTCCTGTCATCCATCCATCCATCCATCCATCCATCCATCCATCCATCCATCCATCCATCCATCCATCCATCCATCCATCCATCCATCCATCCATCCATCCATCCATCCATCCATCCATCCATTATCCAAACCGCTTGTCCTGTTCTCAGGGTTGCGGGGATGCTGGAGCCTATCCCAGCAGTCATTGGGCAGCGGGAGGGGACAGGCCGCTAATCCATCACACAAGGCCGACACACACACACACACACACACACACACACACACACACACACACACACAGACACACACCTAGGGACAGTTATGCTGGTCTTGTCTTCATGTAATGACGTCACAGCAGCCTTATATTACAGCAAACTGTAGCACGTTCAGTTTAGCTGAGTATGGCGGAACGGTGGAACAGTGGTTAGCGCGGTCGCCTCACACCGAGAAGGTCCTGGGTTCGAGCCCCGGGGTAGTCCAACCTTGGGGGTCATCCCGGGTCGTCCTCTGTGTGGAGTTTGCATGTTCTCCCCGTGTCTGCGTGGGTTTCCTCCCACAGTCCAAAGACATGTAGGTCAGGTGAATCGGCCATACTAAATTGTCTCTAGGTGTGTGTGTGGGGGGGGGGGGCACACTGCTGTCAAGGTATTGCATTCAGGTTGTCCGGGTGGCGTGGCGGTCTACTCCGTTGCCTACCAACATGGGTATCGCTGGTTCAAATCCCCTCTGGTCGGTCGAGGCGCCTGTCCAGGGGGGAATAGCATGATCCTCCCACGCGCTACATCCCCCTGGTGAAACTCCTCACTGTCAGGTGAAAAGAAACGGCTGGCGACTCCACATATATCGGAGGAGACATGTGGTAGTCTGCAGCTCTCCCCAGATCAGCAGGAGTTTCACCAGGGGGATGTAGCACGTGGGTGGATCACGCTATTCCCCCCCCTGTTGCCCCCACCCCGAACAGGCGCCCGGACCGACCAAGGAGGCGCCAGTGCAGCGGCCAGAACACATATCCTCATCCGGCTTCCCACCCACAGACACGGCCAACTGTGTCTGTAGGCCGCCCGACCAAGCCGGAGGTAACACGGGGATTCGAACCAGCGAGCCCTGTGTAGGTAGGCAACGGAATAGACCGCCACGCCACCCGGACGCCCCTCATACACTAGACAATATGAATGTGTGTTTTCATACATTCAAATCAAATCAGTTTTATTTGCACAGCCCAAATTCACAAATTACGAATGTGCCTCAGGGGGCTTTGCAGCAACACAACATCCTGTCCTTAGACCCTCTCGTCGGATAAGGAGCGACTCCCCTAAAGAAACCCGTAAACAGGGAGAAACAAATAGGGAGAAAGAGAGGAGGGATCTCTCTCCCAAGACGGACAACGTGCAATAGATGTGGTGTTTACACACTGAGAGAGGATAAACACCATTATAATGGACTTATACAATGTATTAAGAATATGATGCGCAGGATGCCACGCAGTGTCCAGACGCCTTCGGAGCAGTCCAGGACCCGAGCCGTGCGACCACCATCGTCATGTAAATAAATAAATAAATAAAGGAATTCTATGGATTAGCCTCCTCTGTCCATAGTTCATACCGTACTTCAGCAGCTAGCCTGGATTAGCTGAAGTAGTACACAACACTCATACACAACAGGCCTTGTCCCCCACTGTCATGCCCGTGTGTATGTGACCGCGCATGTCAACTGCTGTTTGTGTGTATAACATGCCATGTTGTGTAATCACACACACACACATGAAACGTGCTCCTGCACATTTGTATGTGCATATGAATAACCTGATGAAGATGAAGGTACCCGAGCTGCCATGCGTGTCATGGTTCAATGCACAAGTGTGTACTTGTGTGTGTGTGTGTGTGTGTGTATAGATGTGTGTGTGTCTGCACGCACACACGTGCACGCTTGTGCATTGGACCCTGACACGCATGGCAGCTCGGGTACCTTCATCAGGTTATTCATATGCACATACAAATGTGCAGGAGCACGTTTCATGTGTGTGTGTTTGTGTGTCTGTGATTACACAACATGGCATGTTATACAGACCGACCCTTTTCATGTCTGTGACTACACAACATGTCGCGGTACACAGACGGACCCTTGCAGAGGTTTTTATGTATTTGCAGCGGGCATTAGCTTGCTTCTGAATGTGGAGGAACACTCCTGCCCTCATGTTGGAGGCTTGTGTTTTGGTTTTGCTGATGGGCCAGGGCAGCGTTGTGTCTCACTAGGCACCTCAGTTAATTCTCCCCTACGCTCAGCGGAGACGGGGGCGCTCAACCTCGGCGGTCCCCAGATCCCTGCTGAGCCTGTGCGGCGCCGAGACCCGGCCTAATGACGAGGGCCTCTTGTTTACTCTGCGGTTGGAATGGCCGCCGGTCTCGGTCGTCATCATTCGCCGGCACCCTGTGAGAGGCCTCGGGCGTGGTGGGGGGGGGATGTCTAGGTCGTTGGGGTGGTCTCGTTTCACCGCCGCTTGTGTTTCTCCTTTGTCCTCTCTCTCTCTCTTCAGCTCCCGTGTTCGAGTATGAAGACATCCCGTCTCCGCTGAGCGAGTCGGAGAGCACCATCACCGTGCTGCTGCGCCCGGCTCTGGGGAGAGGCGCTCCTGTCAGGTACGTCTGTCACGGGATTGGCCATACGGAGCAGCCGTCGCTCGGTTGTCTGCCACGTCGGTAGAGCTTAAAGAGCGGCAAAACACAAGAGCGTTGTAGCGATGACCACATTAATAGTGGATCTGTTGGGTGTAGGTGTGATGAAGAAGCTGATTGGTTTGTTGATACACCTGCATCAAACTACTACTACTACTATAACTACTACTACTTCCGGCTGCTCCCGTTAGGGGGCGCCACAGCGGATCATCCGTTTCCATCTCCTCCTGTCCTCTGCGTCTTCCTCTGTCACACCAGCCACCCGCATGTCCTCCCTCACCACATCCATAAACCTCCTCTTTGGCCTTCCTCTTCTCCTCTTCCCTGGCAGCTCCATATTCAGCATCCTTCTCCCAGTATACCCAGCATCTCTCCTCCACACATGTCCAAACCATCTCCACCTTGCCTCTCTTGCTTTGTCTCCAAACCGTCCAACCTGGGCGGTCCCTCTAATGCCCCTTTTCCACTGCATGGTCCCGGCTCGACTCAACTCAGTTCGACTCACTTTTTTTGGTTTTCCACAGGGCAACAGTTAGGGATGGTACCTGGTACCACTTACTTTTTTAGGCACCACCTCCATTGAGGTTCCAAGTGAGCTGAGCCGATACTAAAAGCTGATGTAAAAATACCACTATAAATATATAAATAGATAATATATAGATCGATAGATAGATAGATAGATAGATAGATAGATAGATAGATAGATAGATAGATAGATAGATAGATAGATAGATAGATAGATAGATAGATAGATAGATAGATAGATACGTATATTTATTTATATTTATTTAAATTAAATCTTCAAAAAATAAACTGGTCAACATGCCCAGAAATAACCAGTGGGGCTTCGCTGTGAAGTGATACTACCTGCAGTGGAAAATGAAATCCCCAAAAGTAAAGCGAGTAGAGTCGAATAGAGTAGAGTCGAGTTGAGCCAGTACCATGCAGTGGAAAAGGGGCATAATATACTCCTTCCTAATCCTGTCCTTCTTCATCACTCCCAATGAAAATCTCATCATCTTCATCTCTGCCACCTCCAGCTCCACCTCCTGTCTTTTCATCAGTGCCACCGTCTCCAAACCATACAACATAGCTGGTCTCACTACCATCCTGTAAACCTTCCCTTTAACTCTTACTGGTACCCTTCTGTCACAAATCACTCCTGACACTCTTCTCCACCCACTCCACCCTGCCTGCACTCTCTTCTTCACCTCTCTTTTGCAACCCCCGTTACTTTGGACAGTTGACCCCAAGTATTTAAACTCATACCCTTTTATCCCCTCCACTCCTTGCATCCTCACCATTCCACTGTCCTCCCTCTCATTCCTGCACCTGTATCAAACAGATCCTTCATGTCTTCAGCTGCTGTGTCTATCCTGCTATGCTTACATCACAGAGTACCAACACCACCCTGACATGTTTTAACCAGTAAACTCACTGAAATGGCCTAGCGTTTAGTTACTCTTTAATGGCTGCTATCGAATGCTAATGCACACAGTTTTTAAAGGGAAATTTTGCCATCATTATTATGTCCCCTATGTCAATCTAGAACGTTGCTTGAATTTAAAGAAGCAAAAAATGTTAAATTCATCCAACATCAGCCAAGAAAATGCTTCTTTTTTTGTTGCTTACAGTCAACTTCTGACTAGATTGGGATGTTCCCACCCAACATTCGGAGTCAACCCTGCAGTTCAACCCACTGACGCAACTTCTCTTGGTTTTACTGCAGCTCGTATGAGTACGGTTGTACGGCACATTAGCAGAATGCTACAAAAATATGCCCTCGGCCATGTCATCCTCCATCCTTTACTTCACAGCCTGCCGTTTCTGCTTTTCGCATTTCACCTTTTAAGATATCCTGGGCCCGCCAGGCCTTCACAGGGCCTGGATGGCCTGTCCAGGGTGTCTCCCAGCCTGCGCCCAGTGGCTGCTGAAATAGGCTCCAGCATTCCCGCCGCCCTGAGAGCAGGACGAGCGGTTTGGATATGGTGGAAAAATGGCAAAGTTTCCCTTTAAGAATGAATGTTCATATTGGTGCAGTAACTTTGTTTTGTTATTGCTAAGATGCAAGAACACAACTTTGTTTTTCTTGGGATTAGTGTGTGGGTGAGTTCTAATGCTTCCTTTTAACGATGGCGTAACGATGCCGTTCAGAAATGAATTTTGCATCCGGGTAGCGTGGCGGTCTATTCCGTTGCCTACCGACACGGGGATCGCCGGTTCGAATCCCCGTGTTACCTCCGGCTCGGTGGGGCGTCCCTGCAGACACAATTGGCCGTGTCTGCGGGTGGGAAGCCGGATGTGGGTATGTCCCCCTGGTTGCTGCACTAGCGCCTCCTCTGGTCGACCGGGGACGCCTGTTTGGGGGAGGGGGAACTGGGGGGAACAGCGTGATCCTCCCACGTCCCCGTGGTGATACGCCCCCCCCCCCCCACTGTCAGGTGAAAAGAAGTGGCTGGTGACTCCACATTTATCGGAGGAGGCATGTGGTAGTCTGCAAGCCTCCCTGGATCGGCAGCGGGGGGGTGGAGCAGCGACCGGCACGGCTCGGAAGGGTGGTGTAATTGGCCGGGATCAATTGGGGAGGAAAAAAAGGGGGGGAAAATCCCCAAAAAAGAAATGAAATTTAAAGAAGGAAAGTGGCGTGTGTGTGTTTCTGTGGTACAAGCTCTGCTTTCTCTGCTCCAGTGCCTACCAGGTGGTGGTGGTGGAGGAGGATGGGTCTCGGCAGGTGAGGAGGAGGGATCTGGGCGGCGTGGATTGTTTCCCAACGCCCAACTCTCACAGCCAAGCCAAAGCGGCCCCCCATTACTACACGGCCGAGTTAACCCCCAGTAGCCTGCCCGAGGCCACGCCCTTCACCGTGGGAGACAATCACACCTACAACGGGTACTGGAACTCCCCTCTAGACCCCACCAAGAACTACCTCATCTACTTCCAGGCCGCCAGCAACTTCAGAGGGGTAAGGACCGCGGCTTCGTGGACGTGTTTCCGACACCTGGTCGTTTCTGAGTCAGCGAGGCATAGTTTTGGTAACCGAACACTCGGTTGAAATCCGTTGGGAACTTGTCAGACGAGAAAAGGGGAAAACAAAAATGGAGCCAAGAGGGAATGAAAGTACAAAGCCGTTGTTATCTGTTACCAAATACAAGCGATGGTGAGACACATTATGTCCTGCCGGGTAAATATTTACCTCACTGATGTTGCGTCATATGGCAACAAGAAAGATAAAAGAAAAAGCAGGTGCTTTTTTATCCCCCCCCCCCCATTAGCAAACCCCTAGTTATTCCCTGTATCCCTCATCGTGTCCAACCCCGTCGTGACTGACTGCATCTCATCCGCTTGGAGATCTGAATTTACTTTTCGATGGTTGAGCCCTGTGCTACCATATGTATGCTGTGCACTATTCCAGATAATATTGTAGTTATTAGATTACGTCATAGTGCTATGGGGCGTCCGGGTAGCGTAGCGGTCTATTCCATTGCCTGCCAACATGGGGATCACCAGTTCGAATCCCCGTGTTACCTCCGGCTTGGTCGGGCGTCCCTACAGACACAATGGCCTTGTCTGCAGGTGGTAAGCCAGATGGGGGTATGTGTCCTGGTCGTTGCACTAGCACCTCCTCTGGTCGGTCGGGGCGCCTGTGGTAACTGGGGGGGAATAGCGTGATCCTCCCACGTGCTACGTCCCCCTGGCGAAATTCCTCACTGTCAGGTGAGAAGAAGCGGCTGGCGACTCCACGTGTATCGGAGGAGGCACGTGGTAGTCTGCAGCCCTCCCCGGATCGGCAGAGGGGGTGGAGCAGCGACCAGGATGGCGCAGAAACATGGGGTAATCGGTCAAGTACAATTTGGGAGAAGAAGGGTAAAAAAAGAAATGACAGCATCGTGCTTGTTACTCAGGTTGATGATTTGAGCTGCCTGTACTCCTGTCTTAGCCAGCAGAGTGAATCCAGATTACAGCTGCTGGAAATTGCTGCAGCCATGCTACTAACTGGAACAGACCGTTTAGTGCTCCCATTTTCACTTGGCTTCATTGACTAATTGTGCAGTTAAGGATTAGTTTTATTGATCCCTTTTAAAGTTGGCCCTGGACTAGTCTTGGGCTAAATTGGATAAATCCCTGTGCTGTTGACCACCCAAATATCCAGCATATATCTTGAAATCAGGCCACCTCAGTGTCCTCTTTTAAATCATTGCCTATACCGCCTTTGCAGGCCATATATAAAGGTTATTAGACGTATATACCACTGCAGGCTAATGCTAGGCTAGCAGCTTGACACATGCATGATGCCATCAGTCAACAACAGAGCACACACCCTGATGGAGTTTCCATCGTTGCTGGGGACTTCAACAAAACGAACCTCAGAAATGTTCTTCCCGGATTCTACCAACATGTCAAATGCACAACCAGGAGGGATAAAATACCTCAGATCATGTCTATACTAACATAAAGGACGCTTACAGGACCATAACCTGCTCCCACCTTGGACAGTCAGACCACCTCTCTTTGTTTCTTGTCCCAGCACACAAAACCCTTCAATCAGTGCTAAGCCGGCAAGCAGGACGGTCAAAGTTTGGGTTGAGGCGGCGTCCGGGTGGCATGACGGACTATTATGTTGCCTACCAACATGGAGATCTCTGGTTCGAATCCCTTTGTTACCCCCGGCTTGGTCGGGCGTCCCTACAGACAGAATTGACCGTGTCTGCGGGTGGGAAGCCGGATGTGGGTATGTGTCCTGGTCGCTGAACTAGCGCCTCCTCTGGTCGTTCGGGGAGGGGGGGATTGTGGGGAATAGCGTGATCCTGTCACGTGCTACGTCCCCCTGGTGAAACTCCTCACCGTCAGGTGAAAAGAAGCGGCTGGTGACTCCACATGTATGGGAGGAGGCGTGCGGTAGTCTGCAGCCCTCCCCGGGTCGGCAGATGGGTGGAGCAGCGGCAGCTCGGGAGAGTGGGGTAACTGGACAAGTACAATTCAGAGAATATATATATATATGTATATATAGGGGTCCGCGGACCCCCGGTTGAGAAACACTGCTCTAGAGGTGCGACGGACCCTCCGCAGCAGCAACACAAGGAAAGCAAGTGGGGCCTGGTGGTGTACAAGGGCGTGTACTCCAGGCCTGTGCTGACCAGCTAGCAGAGGTATTCACACACGTTCAACGTCCCTCCTTCCTTATGTACGGTCCCCGCATGCTTCAATTCCAGTACCATCGTGCTTGTTTCCCAAAAACCCATGGCAACCTGTCCCAACGACTATCAGCCAGTCGCTCTCACCCCTGTCATTTCAACATGCTGTGAACGACTGGTACTCACCCACATCAGACACTGCCCAGCTGATCTAAACCAACACCAGTTTGCCTACCGGGCAAACCGGTTGACTGAGGACGCCATGTGTGTTGCTCTAAATACAGCCCTCTCTCACCTGGAAAGACCCAACACCTACATCAGGATGCTCTGTTGATTACAGCTCAGCCTTTAACACCATCATACCAAACAAGCTGGTCGACAGACTCCACAAACTAGGGCTAACCCTCCATGTGAAAGAAAGAAGGAAGAAAGACTTTATTTTGTCGTTGTATTGTTACAACGAAGTGTATTCATAGAACGAATTTGTCTTGTGCATTTAACCCATCCTCGGCACGGTGGCGCAGTGGTTAGCGCAGTCGCCTCGCAGCAAGATTCGAGCCCCAGGGTAGTCCAACCTCGGGGGTCGTCCTCTGTGTGGAGTTTGTATGTTCGCCCCGTGTCTGGTGGGTTTTCTCCAGGAGCTCCGGTTTCCTGCCACAGTCCAAAGGCATGTAGGTCAGGTGGATCGGCCGTACTAAATTGCCCCTAGGTATGAATGTGTGTGTGTATGTCGGCCCTGTGTGATGGCCCGGCGGCCTGTTCAGGGTGTCTCCCCGCTTGTCATCCAGTGACTGCTGGGGTAGGCTCCAGCGCCCCCACGACCCTGGGGGCAGGATAAGCGGTTCGGATAATGGACGGATGGCTTTAACCCATCCTATTGTATAGAAGCAGTGGGCAGCTGCAACACCCAGGGACCAACTCCAATTCCTCTTTACATTGCCTTGGTCAGGTGCACAGACGGGAGTATTAACCCCAACATGCATGTCTTCTTATGGATATCAGTTGGATACTAGACTTCTTCCTCAACCACCCCCAGACTGTAACACTGGGCAAGCACACATCCTCCACCCTCATCCTGAGCGCCGGCGTCCCCCAAGGTTGTGTGCTGAGCCCCCTCCTATATGCACTGTTCACACGTGACTGCCAACCCATCCAGAACTCAAACGCTTGTAACACTGGGCAAGCACACATCCTCCACCCTCATCCTGAGCGCCGGCGTCCCCCAAGGTTGTGTGCTGAGCCCCCTCCTATATGCACTGTTCACACGTGACTGCCAACCCATCCAGAACTCAAACGCTATTGTTAAGTTTGCGGATGATGCGGCAGTCATCGGGCTCGTATCAGACAACAACGAAGCGGCATATGGGAAGGAGGTTCAGAACCTGACCACGTGGTATGCTAACAACAACCCGGTCTTAAACACCAAAAAGACCGAAGAGATTATCGTTGAATTTAGGTCCTCCAAGATCACACACAGTCCTGTCCACGTCAATACAGAGGCTGTGGAGAGAGTTCCCAGCTCCAGATCCCTGGGAGTCACCATCACAGAGGCCCTCTCCTGGGCTGACAACACCTCAGCAGTGGTGGGTAAGGCACAACAATGCCCATATATTCTGACGAGGCTAAGGAGAGCCAGCCTCCCCCCCCCCAAAAGCTGCCTGTCGACTTTTATAGATGCTCCATTGAGGGCATCCTAACAAACCGCATGACAGCCTGGCACAGCAGCTGCACCAAAGCTGACGAACAGCCCTCCAGCGTGTTGTGGAAACGGCGTCGAGCCGCCTTCACTAGAACATCTCCACAGCACCCGCTGTGTGAGGAGGGCTAAGAACATCATAAAATATATTGCACACCCCGGACACCATCTGTCTCAGCCCCTCCCATCAGGTAGGCGCTTTAGATCAATCCGCACACACACACAAAGAGACTGAGAAACAGCTTCTTTCCAGAAGCTGTGGCGCTGGTGAACTCAGACGTCTCCTCAGTCCGACGAGACGGATGATCACGAGAGGGGATATGTCTCCGAAGTTGTGCAATTAAACAGTAATATTTGAATTTAAACACAGTACTTCCTTTGTGCTGTCTCTGCACTAGTGCCGTGATTTTATATTTCAATATCCATCGTTACAAGCTTCAGTCTTAAGAAGAAAAAAGTAGTTAATCGCAATTAATCACAGGAAATTTCGTGAATAATTCGTTTATATATACATTTTTTTTAATAAGTCAGCAGCCCTAGATGAGAAATCATCAGTGTAGTGGCTGTGAGGTTACATTTTCAAGATAGGGATTAGACATATCACAGATAAAGTCCCCAGAGTCCCCAAAATAAAGCAAGCATAGCTGTGCTCGGCACCCCGCTGGCTGACTGGTTACGGTGCACGCCACGTAACCGCGACGCCTTGGGTTCGATTCCAGCCAAGGACCTTTGTTGCATGTCATACCTGTCTCTCGCTCCCCTTGTTTCCTTTTCTCCACTTCACCGCCGTCCAATAAAGGCAAACAATGCCAAAAAACCCATAATAATAATAACCCTTTCATTGATATAGGGCTTTAGCTAGACACCCAAAGCACTTTATATTGAAGGGGAGAAACTCACCTCAACCACCACCGCGTGGCACCCACCTGGCTGATGCACGGCAGCCATTTTGAGCCAAACGCTCACCACACCTCGGCTTGTGGTGGAGAGGGAGGTCTCATTCAGCGAATTACATTGGGGGATTATTAGGTGGCCGGATGGAGAGAGCCCGGTTGGGAAGTTTGCCAGGACACCGAGGAACCCCCTACTCTTTGTGGCAAGTGCCATGGGATCTTTGGTGACCACAGTGAGTCAGGACCTCGGTTTAGCGCATCTCCTACAGCACAGCATCCCTGTCACTGCACCGGGGCGTTGGGATTTTTTAATTACGTCCAAAGGGAATACTGCCCCCTACTGACCCATCAACACCACTTCCTGCAGCAACTCAGTTTTCCCAGGAGGTCTCCCATCCAAGTACTAGCCAACCCCATACCTGCTTAGCTTCTGTCATTCGGCAGAGCCAGGGTACATGTTGGTGTGGCTGCCGGCGTGCTCCTCAAATAACTCACTGGAGACGCGAAGTCGAGGTGCAGCATTAGCAACAGCTCCTAAAATCTGCGGCACAGGAGGTGGGGGAGGAGAGCCAGATTCTTGGTTCGGCTTCGCCATCGTGACCATCGCGCAAATAATGCATGGTGGTGCAGTGGTTAGCACAGTCACCTCCCAGCAAAAAGGTTCTGGGTTCGAGCCCCGGGGTAGTCCAGCTTTGGGGGGGTCGTCCCGGGTCGTCCTCTGTGTGGAGTTTGCATGTTCTCCCCGTGTCTGCGTGGGTTTCCTTCGGGTGCTCCGGTTTCCTCCCACAGTCCAAAGACATGTAGGTCAGGTGACTCGGCCATACTACATTGTCCCTAGATGTGAATGTGTGTGTGTGTGGGCCCTGTGTGATGGTCTGGCAGCCTGTCCAGGTTGTCTCCCTACCTGCCTCCCAATGACTGCTGGGATAGGTTCCAGAATCCCTGCGACCCTAAGAGCAGGATAAGCGGTTCGGATAATGGATGGACGGCCTTATACCCTGTTTTACTTCCTGTTTGTTACACCCTTTTGTGCCCTGAAGAAGGCCAATGGGCCAGGGTGCGAGTCCATTTTTTTTCCCCAATTTGTCTCTCCAATAGTACTTGGCCAATTACCCCAGTCTTCCGAGCCGTCCCGGTCTCTGCTCCACCCCCTCTGCTGATCCGGGGAGGGCTGCAGACTACCACACGCCTCCTCCCGTACATGTGGAGTCGCCAGCCGCTTCTGTTCACCTGACAGTGAGGAGTTTCACCAGGGGGACGTAGCACGTGGGAGGATCACACTATCCCCCCCTCCCCCCGAACAGGTGCCCTGACCAACCAGAGGAGGCGCTAGTGCAGCGACCAGGACACATACCCACATCCGCCTTGCCACCCGCAGACACGGCCAATTGTGTCTGTAGGGATGCCCGACCAAGCCGGAGGTAACATGGGAATTCGAACTGGCGAGCCCTGTGTTGGAAGGCAGCACAATAGACCGACACGCCACCCGGACGCCCCTCATTTTCTTTTAACTTTTCTTGCCCTGCTCTATTACAGGCTTTCTTCCCATTTCCTCTTCAAAGCAGCGCGCCCTCGTTTCTTCTCCTTCTGATCATCTGCCTGCATCCGTTACATCACAGCACCCATCCGGAGATCAGATTGACAAAAGAGTGCGAGCAGCGCTCCGACCCCTGTTCTCCCAACACATTCACGGCTTTAAAAGCCTTACAACACTCGCCGCTTAACTCGGTGGGAAAGGGGGAGAAACACGAAAGGGAGAGGAGACGGCCGTCGTGCAACCGCGTAGTGAAAGTAAATGCCGTGTAACTCGTTAGGCTCGGATGGAGGAGAGCTTCTTAGGCCCGCCTGGCTGCGGCCTCTCGTCTCGAGAACGAGGCCTCTCGGTTTCAGGGGGCACATCCGCTCTGCCTCGGTGGGTTTTGCAAGGAGTCTGTGCTAACCAGGCTACCCGCGTCTCCGAGACTAGCACGCCGTCGTCCTTCAGCCGGCCGAGGTCAAGGGCCCGGCCCTCGTTTGCGTCCGCGTCGTAGAAGCCAGTTGAGAATCTCTACGTCCAGAATCAACAGAAAAACCTTCCTGCCAAGGTCTCAGCATCCGCGGCGAGTTTCTCCCTCGGTTTCGAGAAGGGCGGTAGTGATTCCTCCAGCGGACAGTGTTCAGCTAGCGGAGTACATGAAGTGAACAAGAATGCTGTTTCTGGTGATTATTGTGTTTTCGTCCAAAAGCTATTCATCTTTTTTTTAGGAACTCTAGTCTTTGCTATCGATGAGCTGCTCGGCAAAAAAAGGAGAAAACAAATTACTTTCATAACCGTTCCCCTGGATAAAGTAGTCCTAGTGTACTGTGGACCATCGTGGGCCGGCGGTGACCTCAGACAGAGATTGCTTCTGCAAAAGCTCCGTCAGCGGGAGTAGAAAGACGTCGGATTGGTGACACCGGTCCCTTATAAACACACACATGCACACACACATCAACATCCTTCATTCTCTCTCCGGCATGTCTGCACCAGTCACACGAGTCTTAGGAATTTTCTAGATTGATTTTTTTTTTACCAATTTTCCTAAGAAAGAAGGGATTAAAGAGCCATGTTATGCTCCACATTCAGTCCGCTGGCTTGTTCTTTGTTTTGTTTTTTTTCAAACCTCTGCTGCAGCCTCCATTTATGATAGCTCATCATCCAGAGCTACCTCTTGCTCATCCAACCTTTTTATTGACCGGCTCTGATGGTGCATGTGTGGGAACACTTCTATTTATAACTTCCTCTCTGATAAGCTGGGTGCCGCAGTTGCACCAAAAAAGGTCAGAAGGTCTTGAATGGAGGACAGGATGACGCACAACACATGTCCTGCAGGTCCCTTAGTAACCACTGGGTAGAGAGACGTGGGACATATCTGCCAGTGTAAGGGCCCTAACGCACCAGGCTGGCAGTCGGCCAGTGTCAGGCCGTAGGTGAGCGACTGTGACCCTAGTTTTTTGCGGTGTGTCCAGCACCGTCGGCACTAGTCGGACCCCCGTCAGCAGCTTTTCGGCCCATTCAGCACGTTTCCCACTTCCGGTGTGGGAAGACGGCGGCGCAAATTCACGTTCGCAGCAGCAGCCTCGTCCGTTACTGGTGTGGGAAGACGGCGGCGTGAATTCATATTTGCGCCGGCCTCACCCAGTGCCGTCCACCCAGTGTCTTTGTCCACATCTGCGTCTAAATGTTTGCCTTCATTTGTTGGCTGGGAGAGCTGGAGTGACTGGCAGAGCTTGGTCCTCTTCGTCCAGTTGCTATAGGGGCAACGGCCCTTGCCTGGAGCTGCGCCCGAGGAGGGAAAATGGGAGGGCGCTCTGCCAGGATGCTTAATCAGGGCAGGCTAGGCTAACTGCTAGCCCATGCAGACCGGTGGTTCTGACCGTCATCCTGGCTGGTGTTTGTTTCCTTGGACAGTGATTTTTTTGTTGGTTTGGATATGTGTGTTGGTTTGGATATGTGTGTCCTTGTAGTTCTTGGATGTGTTTTGGTCAGTGTGTTGTACTCCTGTGGGCGGGGGGGGGGACGACATTTCGTTTCATTTCATGTGCACAAGTACATGAGGTGAAATGACAGCGTTCCTGATTCCTGATGTTGACTCGGCGGAGCCCGCCGGTGAGAGCGAGCACTCTGATTGGCTGTTCAGCTTAGCGAATCAGTGCTAAGCTAGCTAATCATGTCCCATTGGCAGTAGTCTTCGCGGTGTGTTTCAGTGCTACTTTTGGGCCCAGACAGCGGGCGACGTGAGGCGACGCAACAGTCGGCCTTCGTTGCTGCTAGTCGGTTTGACGTGTCTGGGCTCTAAGAGATGAAAGGACAAACAGATTTTGGGTTTTTAAAAAAATAAAGGCCAGGACTTTCAGTTACTCTCTCAGCCAGGCATTAGCCTGGAAGGGATATTGTGTGTGATCATGAGCGTGCATGTGTGTGATGGCCTGGCGGCCTGTCCAGGGTCCCGCCCGCCGCCCAATGACTACTGGGTTAGGCTCCAGCATCCCCGTGACCCTAATTAGGATAAGTGGCTTGGATAATGGATGGCTGGATGAACCGATTCACCTTTCTGTGATGCCCTTACCTGGATTATTGAGCATGCACAGGGACAAATTATATATTCGGCTATGAGTCTCGAAGGTAAACGAGAGTTCGGTTGTATTTTCGCAAGCCAGCAAAACATCCCCTGCTGATCTCCGCACAGGGGAAGTGGAGGAAGACTGGATGAACCAACAATAATTCACCTTATTCACCTCGCCGCCACGTGGAAGTGCCATAGTCTCCAGTGTTAAAACTCTGCTGGGAAAATACGATGTCAAGAGTAGCATTGATCACGGTCACAGCTGGAAATGATCAATAGAACATTTGATAATGGGTAACTCACCTCAACCACCACCAATGTGTAGCACCACCTGGATGATGCACGGCAGCCATTTTGCACCAGAACCCTCACCACACATCAGCTTGAGGTGGAGAGGGAGGAATCGTTGAGCCAATTACACCGCAGGATGAAGAGGGGGCCAGATGGAGACAGCCAGGTTGGGAAGTTTGCCAGGACACCGGGGGACCCCCTACTCTTCGCGAGAAGTGCCATGGGATCTTTAATGACCACAGTGAGTCAGGACCTCGGTTCAACGTCTCATCCGAAGGACGGCGTCTCCTGCAGCACAGTTTCTCCGTCACTGCACTGGGACATAAGGATTTTCCCCTTTTTCATGTATTTACTATTTTATTAGGACCAGAGGGGAAGGCTGCTCCGTACTGGCCCACCAACACCACTTCCAGCAGCAACTCGGTTTTCCCGGGAGGTCTCCCATCTGAGTACTAGCCAAGCCCACACCTGCTTAGCGTCTGTCATTCAGCAGAGGCCGTGTACACTTCAGTATGGCTGCCGGCATTTCCCATGTTGCTTTGTAAATGAGAGTCAGTCAGCAGAGCAGCCACTTTAAGCCGTTTAATAAGGGCTCTAAAATTATGATAGCCTGATGTCTGCACATCCACAGACTGACAGGCAAAATGTTTTTATTAGGGAGATTTTCTTCAGCACGAGCGCTGCATATTAACACCCTTTCCCCCTGTATTTCCTGTTCAATCGACTTGGGTGCTGTGCAGAAGTCTTTATTATAATTGTTCTTTTTTTTCCCACTTGTATGATTTTTCTTGTGGTCAATGTGTCTTAATATTGCTAGGCCAAACAAATTGATGTCGGTCCCTCTTTCTCCCACAGGAGACAAGAATCAACTGCATCCGGATTGCTCGCAAAGGTAGTGATCGCCTACTTTTTTTTAATATATATATATATTTTCATTGAAAATATGTCTAAAAATATTTTTGTATTTTCATATTTTAACTGCCTGCTCTTCCAACTGTGCCCCAACACCACCCCCACTATATGACATACATAAATTACCCCATTTGACGTTGCCTTGTTATAATTTAAACGTAGGCCATTTCAGCAGTGCCCTGGCCCTTTAAATACTTTTTCAAAACAAGCCCCACCCCCTACCCCATTGGTTGTATTGTTTTCTACACCACCATTGGTTGCTGTGCATCCTAACGATCTACCCCATTGGTTGTACTAGTTCAAATGTTTTCTGCTGTCATTGGTTGCTGTCCACCAAAATTGTGTGCGTGGCAGGGGGAATGTAATATTCATTGGCTGTGTGTTCTTCTTTGTTGAATCTCGCTGGCAGCTGATGAGTGCGCGACGCATGAAACAGACTTGTACTGCTATGTGTTAAAAGCTTTTTTCCCTACTTCTATCTTGATATCTCAAAATATAAATAAAATAAATATATATAATAATATATTATATATAATAAATAATTAAATAAATGTATAGCTATATTATGTAAAATAAGTAATTAAATAAAATAAATATGAATTAAATAGATATATATTATATATATATATATATATATATATATATTAAATAAAAATATAACTAAAAATATAAAAGTATATTAAGAATGTATTTTTCACTTTTTAGGGTCGATTTGTGTATCAAGCCGGGGAGGTTTGTTGTACAGTCTTCTGTGTTAGCACTCGGCAGATGTGACACGGAGTTTTGGTTTTTGGGATGTGGAAAGGGGGCATCTTTCAGAGAGAGTTGGGGTGGGGGGGGCTGCAACTTCTATCTTGATATCTCAAAAAATATAAATAAAATAAATATATATAATAATATATTATATATAATAAATAATTGAATAAAAATAAATAAATGTATAGCTATATTTTATAAAATAAATAATTAAATAAAATAAATATGAATTAAATAGATATATAATATATTATATATATATATATATATATATATATATATATATATATATTAAATAAAATATAACTAAAATATAAAAGTATATTAAGAATGTATTTTGCACTTTTTAGGGTAGATTTGTGTATCAAGCCGGGGAGGTTTGTTGTACAGTCTTCTGTGTTAGCACTCGGCAGATGTGACACGGAGTTTTGGTTTTTGGGATGTGGAAAGGGGGGGATCTTTCAGAGTGGGTTGGGGTGGGGGGGGCTGCCAAGCTCAGCTCAGCGAGAGACAAGGTGGAACCAAAAGTGCAGCTATGCTCTCGCTCTGTTTCTCTTGAATTACTGACACTGACATCTTTGCCGTGCCCCTCTTGGGCTCTGATTGCTTTGAAATACCGAACGCAGCGCCGGATCTTCTTTTTTTTCCTGAGAGAGGAAGAGAGAGAGAGAGAGAGAGAGACCACGGTGCTTTAGAGAGAGACAGAAGTTCAAAGCACGTGAAAAGCAGCGAGATGGGGAACAAGAGGGGAAGGGGCTCGAGCTGAAGGTCTTTCTTCCCCACCCCTTCACCTCCTTAGCGAACTCTCATGGAATTACACCGAGTGTTTGTTGTAGTGATCTTGAAAAAGGGAAGCCATTAAATTGGGAGTCCTCTTTCTGATGTGAACACGGTGTCATGGAGAGGTCTCTCGGCGGTGGAGACGGGTTACCGGCGTGTTTACAGGAGTCCTTCTCTTCCCCGTGAGGGTGAGAGCATGCCAGGCCCTAGAGGACACGTTGTTTTTACTGCATTTCCTTCAGTTGTGTGTCGAGGTCCCGTGTAGTAGGTTATTTGTTGCTTTTATTTTCCCTCGCTCTTTCTCTTCCTCCATCTGCCTCTCCCTTGCCCTTCCCATCTACACGAGGGAGTCCTGAAAGGCTGCATAGGGACAGCTTCTCCTTCATTACAGTCTCGTTCATGGAGGGAGAGGGTGAACTGCGTACTTGACTGTCTTTATTTCCCCCTCCCTCAAATTCCCTCGCTTCAGGCCTGAGATATGTGGTGCATTGAGCTGTACTGTAAGGGATTGAATAGCTACCGTGGGTGTGAGACCGGAGTGGCTTATACAAAGGAGTGTGCGCGGTAGTAATTGGTCTTTAACCCTGCAGAGTACTTCCCTATAAAGCTTTAAAGCTTAGGCGAACAACAGCAACTTAAACTTTATTAAAAACCCACTCACTTTTCAAATTCCTTTGTACAGCTGAACAGGGGCATGATGGGCTTGAGAAGTAAAATATGGATCCGAGGGGACCTCCGGGTGGCGTGGCGGGCTAATTCCATTGCCTACCAACACGGGGATCACCGGTTCAAATTCCCGTGTTACCTCCGGCTTGCTCGGGCGTGTCTGCGGGTGGGAAGCCGGATGTGGGTATATGTGTTCTGGTCGCTGCACTAGCGCCTCCTCTGGCCGGTTGGTGCGCCTGTTCGGGGGGGAACTGGGGGGAATAGCGTGATCCTGTCACGCGCCACGTCCCCCTGATGAAACTCCTCGCCGTCAGGTGAAAAGAAGCGGCTGGCGACTCCACGTGTATCGGATGAGACGTGGTAGTCTGAACCCCTCCCTGGATCAGCAGAGGGGGTGGAGCGGCGACCGGGACGGCTCGGAAGAGTGGGGTAAATGGCCAAGTACAACTGGGGGAAAAAGGGGGGGTGGAATATATATATATATATATATATATATATCTCAACACGGATACAGGGAAAAAAGATTTCAATGCGCATTAAAATCTTTTTTCCTGTATCTGTGTTGATATTCCGCTCCTCTTTAGTCGAGCACTCCACACCATTGACGGTTTTGGAAAAAAATGCTATATATCTATATATATATATATCTATCTATATATAGATAGATATATATATATATACGAGCGGCATGGTGGCGTGACGGTTTATTGCGCCGATGATTGCTTCTGGCATGAAACAGGCTTGTACTGTCTTATAGAGAATTTACTGGACACACACACACGAGAAAAGATCCATATCTCTTCCCATGTATTATGTTTTATTCACGCTAATGTTAGGACGGCTGCATGATGGCTTGTGTGTGAGGAGTGTGCTGCATCCAGCCTAATAATACTCCACCCGTTCTTTTTTAACGGCGATGTTCAGTGATAGGAGAAACGAGGGGAGCCCAGATAATTCACCGAGAGAGCACTCTCCTACTCTCTGCTGATGATGATGATAGAAAGACAGGAGCAGGAGTGCAGTGAGACTGTGACATTTGGTAGGTAGCTTCCATAGTAAATGGCTGGTTGGATGAGAGCGTACTACACATCCATTCAGGGGGGATAACAAGAGCCTCTCTGCTTGCGGGCCCTCTACTCTGCACAACCCTTTGGATGTCCTCCGTGTGACCGTTAAGCGCTTACACCGTGTTTCGGCATTTTAAGACGTTGGCGAGGGAGGCCTTCATTCTGCTGCATGACCTGCGGTCAGGATGGACTGTGGAACAGTGAATACTCACACTACCTGACTGCTAACTGGCTGGTGTCAGCCACATCAATATGGTAGAGACTCAGGCGGGATGAAGAGGAATACGCTAGGCAGATTTACCATGACGACTGATCTGCTTTTCTTTCATAGTACAGTAACTGTCCCAAAATTACAAGACCCAAATACTCTCGGTGAGAACATCTACCCTTTTTTGGCATGGATCATTGGTGGGAGAATAAAAGTCAAAAGGAGAGACAAGATGAGCTGTGGTCTAACGCGCTGTAAAGATATTGTTTCGATGCTGCTGAAGCCAGGAAAATCCACGATGTAAGAGAGGCCCTCTAATTTGTCAAACATTTTCATGGTTATGAAGGTGATGAGGAGGGAGCTGAGCCAGAGGACAAAGCTCTCAATTTACCAGTCAGTCTTCGTTCCAACCCTCACCTATGGTCATGAGCTTTGGGTAGTGACTGAAAAGGTGAGATTGTGGACAAGTGGCTGAAATGAGTTTCCTCCGTAGGTTGTCTGGGCTCAGCCTTAGAGATAGGCTGAGGAGCTCGGACATCCGGAGGGAGCTCAGAGTGGAGCCAGTTGAGGTGGTTCGGGCATCTGATTAGGATGCCTCCTGGGCGCCTTCCTTTGGAGGTTTACCGGGCACAGCCAACTGGGGGGAGATGCCGAGGTAGACCCAGAACTCGCTGGAGGGACTACATGTCCAATCTGGCCTAGGAATGCCTTGGGATCCCCCAGGAGGAGCTGGAGGGCGTTGC
Organism: Lampris incognitus; assembly: GCF_029633865.1. Taxonomy (NCBI): domain Eukaryota; kingdom Metazoa; phylum Chordata; class Actinopteri; order Lampriformes; family Lampridae; genus Lampris; species Lampris incognitus. Next base: position 9,386,550 of record NC_079228.1, read on the forward strand.
TGGGGAGAGGGGCGTCTGGAGTGCCCTACTTAGCTTGCTGCCACCGCGACCCCAACCCCGGAGAAGCGGCTGAAGCTGAATGACAATGAATTTTCTTGGTTGTGTATCCTTGCTGGATGCTGACACAACCTTCTAAAGCAGATGCGCGGGAGTCTTGTTTTGATAAGTTCAGTATGTCGTACAGTTATTACTGAGTGACGTCACACCAGCAGATTTTTTTTTTGTTTTTTTGTTTTTAGTTACACACATCTGTCCTCCTTTCTCCCTCTACCTCTATCTACCTGTGAATGCAGCTGCCTGTAAGGATTCCAAGCGGGCTCTGGAAGTATCCCAGCATGCTGAGGACATGGGACTGATCCTCGGGGCCTGTGCCGGGGGTCTGGTGGTCCTCATCCTGCTTCTGGGAGCCATTGTCATTGTTATCAAGAAGGGGTGAGTGCATTTGAATATATTTGCATGAAGGTGTGGTTGTCTGTGTTTTTAACATAATTCATATTTGTCTTTTGTGTTCACTGGCCAAATGACATAAGAGGGGCTCAAGCTGTGGTCAACAAAACTGCTCATCTCCCATTTACAGTCTCAAGTCTTGGGGCGGCACGATGTCGCCTCACAGCAAGAAGGTCCTGGGTTCCATCATCCCAGGTCGTCCTCTGAGTTTTTTTGGGGTTTTATTCGGAATTTTCCCCCTTTTTTCTCCCCAATTGTACTTGGGTAATTAGCCCACACATCTGAGCTGTCCCGGTCGCTGCTCCGCCCCCTCTGCCGATCCGGGGGTTGGGGGGCTGGGGGGAATAACGTGATCCTCCCACGCGCTACGTCCCCCCTAGTGAAACTCCTCACTTTCAGGTGAAAAGAAGCGGCTGGCGACTCCCCATGTATCGGAGGAGGCGCGTGGTCGTCTGCAGCAGCTCCCCGGATCGGTAGAAGGGGTGGAGCAGCGACCGGGACGGCTCTGAAGAGTGGGGTAATCGGCCTGCTGCAATTGGGGAGAAAAAGGGGGGGGGAATCCAAAAAATAAAAAAATAAATTTAAATATCAGGAGTTGGTTTTGTTCCCCCCAGGAGGTCTATCCGGGGGGGGGGGATCTGTCTCCATGCAGTTATTTGGCAGCTCGGGTTTACTGTGGCACACTTTGGTGATGACAGTGACTCACGACAGCTAGGGGAATCACAGAGCAGTAATCTTTGACAGTGTACTGGTGTCTCAGGTCCACACGCTGACTGAACAAACGTCCCAGCATTCAGACGCGTCCCGGTACCAGCGGAGCTTGTTGGCTGCTCTCCACCTGCAAATTACCTCCGTCGTCGATCGCACCTGCACTGTATTCTTCCCCTCGCTCGCCAGGCGATGGCGAAACGCTCGTCCGGGGTGTGAAATATTTGACCAAGGGGCAATGTCACTCCATCTCCCATGCCATTACGCGACGCCAGCCACTGTGAGGCGCCGGTGAATGAGCTGGTAATTGGTTAGGAAGGTTGTTTTTGCTTTTTCGGAAGAACTCCTCCATCCCGCCCCCCCCTTCCCCCCTTTCTTTCTCTGGAAGAATAGAGGCAGGCTGCTTAGGACTACCGGAAGAGGAAAGTGACTGATAAGATTCAGCTGGCCAATCTAGCCCCCCCCCCACACACACAATGGCAGCTGGATCCACCGGCACAGAGAGCAGACATGTTTATATTTGGCAGAGGGGGATTGGTTTTGAGCACTTCCAACATGTTTACGGAGCACCTTCATTTGTCTCAGTGATGGCCATCTTGATAAACCATGGTCCACCTCTCTTTTCTTCTCACTCTCCTTCTCTCTCTCTCTCTCTTTCCTCTCCTCCATGCTATTCAGAAGGGACTTCTATTCTTACCCTTACTACCCGTAAGTGACTTCCCGTTGCCCCTTCATTCTGACGTCATCCTAACCCGCTTAGCCTCTGTAGCCCGGTTGTGGAAATAAGCATTGCTGTTTCCACCCCATCCTCTGGTATAGATCTTCTCCAACACCCCCTCCCCCCCCCAGCCCATCCCTCTCTCTATCCCTCTCGGTATCACCACACCTCCCTCCCTCGCCCACGTTTCACTCTCTTAGCTCTTATTCTCCCCCCCCCCTCCATTCAATTTCTCGTGCACTCACTTGCTCTACCTTCCTTTTCTTCCTTATCTCTATCGGTTTCTCATTCTGCCACTTCTTCTCTGCTTGTCCTCTTTTTCTATTATTGCTCCCTGCTCTCTCTCTCTCTCCGTCTGCCAACCCTCCCTTTCCTCCCTGCCTATATCTCTACAGCAGGAAGAAAGTGGCCATCAACAAGGCGGCCATGTCGTACCGGCAAGAGAAGAGCCGGAAGCTGAGCTCTCTGGACTGCAGCTTGACGGAGCAGAGTACTCTCCAGCAGGACGAGAGGATGGCCCACTCTTTCATGGACTCTCACAGCTGCAACACACGAAGTAAGACCAAAAAACAAAACAAAAAACTAACCTGTTGGCACTTTTATTTTTCACCCCCCCCCCCATTTTCTAGCCAATTGTACTTGGCTAATTACCCCACTGTTCCGAGCCGTCCCGGTCGCTGCTCCACCCCCTCTGCTGATCTGGGGAGGGCTGCAGACCACCACACGCCTCCTCTGATACATGTGGAAGTCGCCAGCTGCTTCTTTTCACCTGACAGTGAGGAGTTTCACCAGGGGCACGTAACACGTGGGAGGATCATGCTACTCCCCCCCAGTCCCCCGAACAGTCGCCCCGGCCGACGAGTAGGCGCTAGTGCAGCGACCAGGACACATACCCACATCCGACTTCCCACCCGCAGACACGGCCAATTGTGTCTGTAGCAGTGATGTGCAGTCAGAGGAGGCAGGTAGGCTGTGCCTCACCCAGGCCAATAAGAAAGAAAAAAAGGAACTATCATGACAGTTACTAAAAATATTTATTTATTTGTTTTTATTTATTTATTTATTTTTACTTTAATTTGTTAAGATCGTTGTAAGTACAACTTGTTTTATCAATAAAAGGCGTGCCCTGTTCAGGACGGCTTGCTCCCAAAGCTAGGCTGCTGAGGCAGAGTTTGCTTGTGCCTCTCTCTGGCACAAATAAATATAGCTCACTGCCTACCCAGCCATGGACCTCACTGCACGTTACTGGTCTGTAGGGACGCCCGACTAAGCCGGCGGTAACACGGGGATTCGATTCTGCGAGCCCCCGTGTTGGTAGACCACAGAACACACTGCTATGCTACGCGGACACCCCCGCTACCCTGATGCCCCACATGTTGGCACTTGTAAGAAAGTGGCTGGGGGAATGAAGTCTCCCTTCTCCTTGACATTCAGCCCCCGTTTACCTTTGTGGATGTTTCCACCCCGGTCAGCTGGGCTCAGTTCTCAGTCAGAGGAAATCTCCAGCAACACTCTCGTGTGTTCCAGCAAGACTCTTGTCTGTTTCAAGACTCTTGTGCCAGCTGGAGCACGTCTCTGCAGATGTTTGCAGATGTTTTCCTCGAGCTGCTCTCTAGAGCATTCAGTCAGAACTCGAGAAATGCATTAATAAAAAGAACGGTGACTACGTTTACATGATGTCAGAAGAAATGGATTTATTGTGTTAGTCCGACTAAAACTGGACTTTTAAAATACATGTTAGTCCGACTGAAATCGTACTAAATCGAATTTCTCGAAATGGGACTAACACACCTAGGTAACGCGGCTGGGGATGGATTTACTCTGGCATGTATACCTTCAACCGGCCCCGAACTGGCCTAGGCGTTCTGCGCATGATCCATAGTTCCCGCGGTGGTCTTTCACCCGGAAGTCGAACAGCGGAGCGTCAACAGTTTCAACATGGCGCAGGGCGGAGTTTACAGTTATGAGGATGTTATCCAAGAAACTGGTGCGGACCTTTCTAAGAAGGACTTTGAAAAAATTATCAAGAGTATATCTACAGATGTAAAGGCTCCTTTACTTTATGGCCCTTTTTTCTGGAGAACTCCCCAAAATTAAAATAGGGGCCATAAACCTGATTGATCACAAATGTGATAACATGCACATCAGGAGAACACTTAACGTCAGACGAGAGCTGTGTTCCTACAGCGTTCTATATTTGGAAGCTGTCTTTCCCAGTGTCAGTCAACGAACATATAAATATAAAATACATGGTCTGAGTCTAGCAAGTTCCTCATACCCAATAAAGTCAAAGAAATTCACTTGAAGATACTACACAAATATTACCCATGTAACACATTTTTATGCAAATTTAAAGCAGAAGTCTCAGAGAAATGTTCATTCTGTAACACAGAGGAAGAAACTGTTTTACATTTATTCTTTAGTTGTCCTTATTCCTTTAAGCTCTGGACAGATACTGCATTAATCATTTTTGATACTGTAGCGAATTTGGGGGGCAGCCCGGGAATTACCGCATCCGGGATGCGAACCTGGATCTCCCGCACCACAGGGGACAACGTGGCTAACGGGTCCGACCCGTTAGCCAACGTGTCTACTTATTCGTGTACGTTACAACACTGTAGTGAATTCAGGGGACAGCTCGGGAACCGCCACATCCGGGACATGTACCCGGATGTTACTACCTGGTAACGTGCACGGATAAATAGACTCGCTAGGCCTTGGCTAACAGGTCGACTGGTTAACGTTGTGGTGCGGGAGATCCAGGTTCGCGTCCCGGATGCGGTGGTTCCCGGTGACCCCCCCCCCCCCCCGAATTCGCTACGATACATTTAACAAGCCACTCAGTATAAAAGGTGTGCGCACTACTGGCTCATCTGCTGTAGATAACGCTCCCCCAAATCTCTGTTTGTTTGGTAAATTACACAGTCACAAATCCAAGGTGACGGGCTGCAAGCCCAGTATTCCTTTATTTGACATTGTTCTGATGTTCTTTTTTCACGTCCCTTGCCAAAATAACCTCTAATAAAAAGGCAATGAAAACATCTCTCACCGTGGAAACAACACTAAACACCTCGGATAAATGAGCAGCTTACAGTCGCGTTGCTTTTCTGATTATCGTCATGTGATCTTTGACCGCCTAAGTTTATTTTGTGTCAGCTCGTCCTTGTTTATGTATTTTATTTTGTTCCTTTTATTTTCCCTTCCCCCCCCCCATTGTATTATATTTAGACTATAATTATTAATTTCTGTGTTTCGACTCTCCCGTGTACTGAAACTCTGACGTTGTGTTGTTACAATGTAAAAACCAATGTCCTGGTCGCTGGGCTAGCGCCTCCTCTGGTGGGTCGGGGTGCCCCCCTGGAGCGGCAGAGAGGGGGTGGAGCAGCGACGGCTTAAAAAGGGGAGAAAAAAAGGGGGGAAATTGAAAGAAAAACAATAGCAACCAGCTGAAAGGGGGCATATCGCCCCCCCCCCCGATTCTGTGAGCACTGTTGACCTGATAAAACGTGAAAAGTTTGCTAACATGGGTATTTTGTGTGTGTGTGTGTGTGTGTGTGTGTGTGTGTGTGTGTGTGTGTGTGTGTGTGTGTGTGTGTGTGTGTGTGTGTGGACTCAGACGAGCAGCGCAGCTCGGTAAACGAGTCGAGCAGCCTCCTGGGAGGGTCGCCCTACCGCCACTCCCGCAGGAAGAGCTTGCCTTACCACACAGGTCAGCTCCACCCAGCGGTGCGGGTGGCTGACCTCCTCCAGCACATCAACCAGATGAAGACCGCCGAGGGATATGGCTTCAAACAGGAGTACGAGGTGAGGAGGGGGAGAAGAGAGGGGGAGATACTGAGTGGGGGGGGGGACTAGGAAATGTATCGGAGGACATCATCTTCCGGGATTTGCAGGGTTTTGTTCTTTTCCTTCTAGAAAGGAGGAGATATTGTGAAGGAGGAGTTGTTGTAAAGGAGGAGTTGTTGTGAAGGAGGAGTTGTTGTAAAGGAGGAGTTGTTGCACAGCGGCCTGCTGGCGCTGTAACCCTGCGCTCAACAGCGTGTCTGTTTTGTGACGGCGCAGATGGATGCTGTCGTGTTCATAAGAGCGGTTAAACAGTAGTCCATCTCGTCGTCGTCGTCACAGAAACGAGGCAGGTTTTGCTGACTGAGCGTCGTGTGGAATAATTTGGCTATTTGAAATGACTTCTTCTTGGCTTTTTTTGAACTTCGTAGCAGGATGTTCTCCGCATCAGCCGGTGGCCACACGTTTGTTTTGCACCTGTGCGAATCCAGATGCTTTTTTTCCCCCTCGATTCATTAAGCAATCCCCCTAAGGCCTGCAAATCCCAGCCCACAAAAGTCAATACGTGGGCTGCTTCTTTTTCTGCTCCGTTTGGCTTCCCGTTGCCCGAAGACATTAGCAGGCTGAAGGGGCTCGGCTCGCGCGGCGCTGTCAGGCTCCATAACGCTTATTTCCCACAGGGTCACTGCTGCTGCCGTTGATGAGTCTTGGGTCTGTTACAAGGCATTGTCTGGGGCGAGGGGAGGCGGGGGTGTGAGTACATCTGCTACTTGGGAAGTCGACGTCTGGAATCCCAGGAAGTTGAATCGGGCTCATCTGGACACAAAGTTTAGTAGGAGAGACGTTTCATCACTCGTCAGAGGGACTTCCTGAGTCTCAGCTGACCGCAGGTATCCCCAAACTGATAGGCGGCACAGTTGCACAACGACCGAAATCGGTAATTGGGTTCATGTGCCAACGCTGTGACCATTCATTAGAGTTAAAATGGCCACGTGTATTATTCACAGAGGACTGGGGAATAGCTGCAACCACAGCATTGTGAAATGATGACAGACATACACTGAGCCCCCCCCCCCCCCCCCCCGCGGTCCAGTTCACATAGACGGCCTCTTTGACTCCTCGTTCAAACCAGCGTTGCTCCCTATCAAGGATCTGCACATCCTAACCCTAACCCTTGGAAGAGTGGCTACTGGCCTGCAGGTGGGGGTAGCCCACGGAGTCCTGGCCTGACGCGTTAGCTCTTCTGCGTTGTTCCCTCCACTCCGGCAGAGTCTGGTTTCCCCAATGCGTAAGTCACGACAGTCCTCTCGGCACGTAGCAGAGCACACTGTATCGCTGTTTGTGCTTGGGGACCTGGTCCTTGGTGTGGACCAATTTCTGGTGCAGCGTTTTTTGGGGGATTTGAAAGCAGCTGAGACACGGTGTTCGGAAAATACGTGTCTCAACTGGAATCACCGCTGGTTTACGCTTAGACAACTGTTGTCCTCCTCCGCTCTTGGATCATCTGGTGCACTGTTTGGGCGTCTTCCTGGCTTTGACAAACGCCCAGTTAGGATAACCACACTTAGCCAGGGCCTGTTTAACGTGGGGTTTCTCCCCTTCCCCGGCCGCTGTCAGCGAGGCGGTCCAGCGTCCTGATGACTCCTAGTTTGTGCTCCAGTGGATGATGAGAGTCAAACCTTAAGTACTGATCAGTATGTGTTGGTTTATGGTGCACATCAACTTTCAGATGCCCCCCCCCCATCACCAATAACAACTTCACAGTGTAAGAAGGCTACCCTGTCACTTTCCACCTCCTCCCTGGTGAACCTGATGAGGTCTCCACCGAGTTAATGTGGTCAGTGTTTCCCCCTTTTTTCTCCCCAATTGAATTTGGCCAATTACCCCACTCTCCGAAGCCATCCCAGTCGCTGCTCCGCCTCCTGTGCCGGTCCGGGGAGGGCTGCAGACTGCCACAGGCCTCCTCCGATACATGTGGAGTCACCAGCCGCTTCTTTTCACCTGACGGTGAGGAGTTTCGCCAGGGGGACGTAGCACGTGGGAGGATCACGCTATTCCCTCCCCAGTTCCCCCTCCTCCCGAACGGGCTACCCTATTGACCAGAGGAGGCGCTAGTACAGCGACCAGGACACATACCCACATCTGGCTTCCCGTCCGCAGACACGGCCAATTGTGTTTATAGGGATGTTCGACCACACCGGAGTAACTGGGGAACCCATAGTGCATCCATATTTCTGCCTGTAGTGCTGCCCTTTATATGTGAAGTACGTGGACTGAAGACACAGCTTCAGGGGTAGACACACTAAGTCAGTGTTAAGGTTGGTCATATTGCTGTAAAAAAAAAACAGAAAAATCCCAATGCCCCAGTGCAGTGACGGGGACACTGCGCTGTCGGAGATGCCGTCCTTCGGATGAGACGTTAAAACAGGTCCCGACTCACTGTGGTCGTTAAAGATCCCACGGCACCTATCGCAAAGAGAAGGGGGTCCCCAGGTGTCCTGGCAAAACTCCCAACCTGGCTCTCTCCATCTGGCCACCTCATCATCCCCCAGTGTAATTCACTCAGTGATTCCTCCCTCTCCACCTCAAGCTGGTGTGTGGTGAGCGTTCTGACTCAAAATGGCTGCCCTCCGTCACCCAGGTGCTTGCTATACATTGGTAGTGGTTGAGGTGACTTTCCGTCCTTCTCTGTGAAGTGCTTTGGGTGTGTAGATAAAGTGTTATATAAATGTAGTCCATTATTATTATTGCTAAGAGTGGGGTCGTCCTGTAATTTCATACGGACTTGGGGCAGCATGGTGGTTAGCACTGTTGCCTCACAACAAAAAGGTCCCGGGTTCAAACCCCAGGCCATCCCTAGTCAGAATGTGTGTCCGAGCCAGCTGTCACCTGCTTCCCTAAGCACCTGGGAGATGGAGAACTTCATCAACACCCCCATGGTGGTGCTCAACCGGCCTTGCCACACACAAAGCATGGAGAGGGTTGTTAAAATGCTGAGGCTTCTGCTAAGTACTTCTCACAGGAAAAGAGGGATGGAGGGATCAGGGCTCAGGAGACCAGCAGGAGGCTGATGTCCGAGAATGACTCAAAGCAGGATTTGCGCAACCTGACAAAGTTCAAGAAGTCAGGAGGTTGACCTTTCTAATTATACGTGCAGTTCACCTGTTAATATGTAAATGTGACTTGGCTTTGTCATTATAGATGATTTCCCTTATATCGTTGAATATCTTATAAAGGGGTTCAAAAGGGTAAAATTGGCAATTTAGAAATACAAAATGGTGTAGGTTAAAGTTATCCCATCCAAAAAAATAAACTCATATTTGAATTCCCCGTTAAAAAAAACACATTATTTAGACACCCCACGTGTTGGCACCTGAGTATGACCCCCCCCCCCCTGCCATCCTTTCTGTGTGGAGTTTGCATGTTCTCCCCGTGTCTGCGGGGGGGGGGGTTTCCCCCTGGGTGTTCTGGTTTCCTCCCACCATCAGAAAAAGACATGCATGTTAGGGTTAGTGCTCCTGAGCAAGGCAGTCGAAGGAAGAACTGGAGTTGGTCCCCAGGCCCCGCGGCTTCCCCCTGCTCCTGTGGTGGGATGGGTTAAATGCAGAGAACAGTTTTGTTGTAGGAATACGATGACAAAATAAAGTGGCTTTTCTTTCTTTCTTCTACCTCTGCTGCTTCCGCAGCGGAGGTAGGAACGCACACGAAGAGGGATATGTAACAACATCATGAAAGATCATGTTTGTCTCCACCTCCATGATGATGTACCTCACCTTATCCACAAAATCAATAGTGTGCAGAACTGCTGCCTACCAGTGGGTTAAGAATAGACACCAGAAGCGTAGCGATGTTATAGGTCACTGAGTTAATCATACCGACAATAGGCCGCGATGGCACATCCTGTTTATGTGTTTTAGGTAAACCATACAGACTAGGTGTAGCTTCCCCCGGGTATACTCTGTGGTACAGCATTGTACCATTGTCTAGCATTGTCCTGTTCTAACAGTTTCAGACAGTCTCTCGCCTTCGTCTTGTAACCACTACCTGGATGGATCGGGGGGCGGCTAAGAGTACATCCGTCGCCATCCTACAAGTCAAGTTTATTTGAGTACCCCGAATCACAAGATAGCCCCAAAGGGCTTTACAATTAGTACAATACACAACAGTATATGACCTATCCTTGGATCCTAAACCTGAATGAGGGAAAAACTCCACAAGAATAACCTTGTCAGAAAAAAAAAAGAAAAGGGGAGAAACCTCAGGAAGAGCAACAGAGGAGGGATCCCTCTTCCAGGATGGACAGACATACAATAGGCGTCAAATGCATAAAATGCACAAAAATAACGAAAGTGTAACATCAGCGATTACGCGGGGCAAGGTAACGTAGAATATATACGTTAATGCATAAAATTTAGCAGATTTAAATTTGCCGGGTAGCGAAGTTGTAAAGCGAGTGCAAGGGACATTTAGTTAAACTGTGTCCATCCACGACAACGACAGGAACCCCACAGATGCAGCCAAGAGCCAACGGGCCCCCACGCCACAAAACCAGCTCTGCTCAGCGGGGCGCCGCCATGTGTGTGTGAAATCCAAAAGATAGGGATTGAGCAAAAATAACACCAAGATTTTTGGCTGTAGAACTTTGGGAGCTGTCAAGAGATACCGTTTATTTTTTCATGAAGGTGACTTTGTCTTGCAGGGCTAATAACCAGCATCTCAGTTACTGCAGACAAGCAACCCTCTAGATTTCTGATATGATCATGATTGTCTGATGTGACGGGTATATACAGCTGAGTATCATCAGCACAGCAGTGGGAATTTATTCCATAGCTCCGTATAATGTGGCCAAGAGGAGAGTTGTAAAGGACCAAGAACTGAGGCCTGGGGTACACCATATTTCTCTCCAGAGAAATCAAGCGTAAGATTACCGTGGACACGCTGTGTTCTGTCAGACAATTCAGGACTTAAGCCAAGACAGAGCCAGACCTGCAACACCTAGGTCATTGTCAAGGCAGTCCAAAAGTAGGCCACGATCAGCGGTGTCAGAAGCTGTGCTAAGATTAAGCTACAGTAGGACTGACGTGGAATTGGATGCCATAGCAAGCGAACAGTCGTTCACCACTTTCGTGAGTGCGGTTTCAGTGGAATGACAGGCTCTAACACAGATCGAAATGGTTCAAAGAGGTCGTTGTTGGAAAGACGGGCCAAAAGTTAATCAGCTACAGCTCTTTCCAAAAACTTGGAAATGAAAGGTAGTTTGGAGATTGGTCTATAGTTATTGAGAGTGTTCTGATCAAGACTTGGTTTCTTTGAAGGAGGTTTAACTATGGCAGTTTTAGAACCAGAAGCAACACTGCCAGAGGTAAGAGATGGATTTATGATATTTAGTATCGGGGGACCCAGGAACGGCCAACGTTATTTTAAAAGTTTAGCAGGGAGTAGGTCAAGAAGGCAAGTTGTAGGCTTGGCTGCCAAAGGCAGCTTGGGCAATATCACCAGTTTGGCAGTCTCAAAACGTGAACGTACAGCAACAGTCCGAGAGTTCTTATTGGCAAGTGGAATCACATAGTCTGTAAGTAGATTACATTTTTCCCCCTAATATCACCAATTTCACTGGCCAAAAAAACCCAAAATCTTACAACGCCATGATTGCAGCTATGCCCCAATCGTCTGTGTTCATATGGGCACGACATTTGCATGAATCAGATTGCTTGTTTCGGTGGTTATGCAACTGTGCTGTTTCTAAGGTTGGGATACCTGCAGTCAGCTGAGACCGATGAGTGATGAAACGTTTCTCCTACTAAACTTTGTGTCCAGATGATCTGATCCAGCTTTCTGGGATTTCTTTATCTGGAGTGTTGAGCATGAATCAAGACAACATCTGGAATATTCTCTCCCACATAGGCTAACAGGCTGTGGGTACACTGAGCCACTATATACATGTGTACTGAATAGTGAACAGTTGTTGGCAAAATGGTGTGCTAAAGACAGACAGGGTCTATTGCGGCAGATAGGATATTGTACAAACTTCAAGGAGGGAGGAAGATGGACAGAGGCAGATAAGGTTGTCTTATTAAGAAGGATTAGATTGGGAATTAGCTATATAGGATCCAGTGGCAGATGTAATCCCCTGATCAGCATGCTTTCCCTGGCTCGGTCTCAGCTTCAGGTGGGCCCAATTTGACTCCGTCGCTGAAACAGGACTGATTTGCAGCTGAGCTCATATCTGTGGTGCTTTGTTCTTACCATTACTTGCACATTGATTTAAGTTCATTTGCTTGTTGTCATTTGCTGGTAGATTTGATGAGTGGGTCACATAAACAGCTCACAGGAATTTTGCACTTTTACGCTCAGGTATTATAAAGCATAGGCTCTTTTTATATATATATATATAAATTTATTTCTGATTTTTCCCTGTTTTCTCCCAATTTAGTGGCCAATCGATCCCTATTTTAGTTCAAACACCCACCCTCCTCATACTGCATGCGTTCGCCAACTGCATCTCTCCGGCCGGCGGTCTCGAAGGAGACCGCCTCCCCACTTCCATGACAAGGCGACTCCAGGCCGAACCGCTGCGTTTTCCGACACACACAGAGATGCATTCACGTGAAGAACACAAGCCGACTCCGCCCCCCTCCCGAAGACGGCGTCGCCAATTATTGCTACTTCATCGAGTCCGGCCATACTCAGATCTGACAAGACTGGGGTGCGAACCCCCATCCCCAGTGGGCAACCGCATCGACACAAAGCCGATGCTTAGACCGCGGACAAGCATAGGCTCTTTTGGCAACAGGTTTCATACAGCGTGGTGTGAGAATGACTCTCTTCTCAAGGCCACAGCATCTCTCGAAGCCAAGTGTCCTTCCCCAGTCACAGCCGCTACATGCAGTGTGGCAGATGTCTGCCGGTGACATGGCAAGATGAGATCGTTCAAGTTAGTTAGACAGATGGTAATGGTTAAGTTATTCAGACAACCTTAGGGTTACACCGTAGTCCCGTGTTACGTTATTATGAAGTTGAACCATTGTGCCTTCCCAGAGCCGTGACACCTCTAAGGTCTTGCTGCTTTTGTGATCACTAACTTGCTTGTTTGCCCTTCCAGAGCTTTTTTGATGGCTGGGATGTCACAAAAAAGAAGGACAAGGCCAAAGAAAGGCACGACAGCTTACTCAGCCGTAAGTTTTCCCTAATTAATTTTTCGAGCGTTTGGTGTATTTAATGGCAAAATCAACATCTCTTGACATCTTACAAAGAAAACTTGACTGCTTGTCAAAAGAAGTCCCAATTTTTTGTTTCAACATTCTGTGATTTGTAAGCTTATTTTCAGTTACATCACCTGTTTTTTTTTTGTATATGCAACAAAACATTTTAAATGAAATACACACTAATCAGCCAAAACATTATGACCATGTGCTTAATACGCTCGTGTGCCGCCAAAACAGCACAGACCCGCTGAGGCAAGGAACCTACAAGACCCCTGAAGGTGTCCTGTGGTATCTGGCACCAACACATCAGCAGCAGAACCTTCAAGTCCTGTACGCTGCGAGGTGGAGCCGCCGTGGATCGCACTTGTCAATCCAGCACATCCCACAGACACTCAATCAGATTGAGATCTGGAGAATTTGGAGGCCAGGGCAACACCTTTAACACTTCATCACGTTCCTCAAGCCATTCCTGAACAATGTGTGCAGTGTGGCTTAGCTCATTATCCTGCTGAGAGGCCGCTGTCATCCGGGAATGCCGTTACCATGACAGGGTGGCACGTTGGTCGAATTAACGTCCGCATGAACGGCGTGACCCAGGGTTTCCCAGAAGAACATTGCCCAGTGCATCACTCTCCCTCAACCGGTTTGTCATCTTCCCACAGTGCATCCTGGTGCCATCACTTCCCCAGGTAAAAAAGCTCACACGTACCTACATGGCCATCCACGTGATCTACAAGAAAAGGTCCAGTTCCGACACTCGCCTGCCCATTTCGATGGGGGACGGGGCAGCATGGGCACTCTGACTGGTCCGCAGCTACGCAACCCCATATGCAGAAGGGTACGATGCACTGTGTTGTGGCACATTCCCGCCCGGAACCATCATTAAAATGTTCTGTGGCTTGTGCCACATCAGACCTTCTGTCAGTTGGGACCACGCAGGATAGATAGCCTTCGTTAGCCTCGTGCATCGATGAGCCTTGGGCGCCCAACACCCTGTCACCGGTTTGTGGTTTGTCCCTCCTCAGACCACTGTCGGTAGGTACTCACCACTGCTGACGGGAGCACCCCATAAGCCTTGCCGTTTCACAGATACTCTCATCCAGTCGTCTGGCCATAACACTTTAGCCCTTGTCAAAGTGGCCCAGGTGTTAACTCCTGCACATTTCCCCTGCATCCAGCATGTTGCCTATGAGAACTGGCTGTTCACTTACTATTTACTCTACCCAGACCTCGACGTGTGCCATTATTTGGAGACGATCAGCATCATTCTGTTTGCCTCTGGGTGGTCATAATGTTTTGGCTCATCAGTGTGTACCCAGATGACACATACAGTTGTTATTCTTCACCATGAACTGGCTGTTCTGGTTCCAGAGTTAACATTTAATTGCAGTATCAAAACCTAAAGCCTTTTTCCTCATTCCAGATGACCGTCATCGAGTCAAGCTGCACTCGCTGTTGGCAGACCCCAACTCGGACTATGTGAACGCCAACTACATAGATGTAAGTCACCCGCTGTCTCTTTTGCCTCCTCTCGCTCATAACCCCTCGCCACCTTCTTTGTTGATGGCTGCTTGATTCGACGGTTGTGCGTTTAAGAGTTGGTCCCACTCGTCCCACATTAGTGTTGTGTTTCGCTCGGTGCTTGAGCAGGGGGTCATATCGACACACTTTGCAAGGACTTGTCAGGTCTCTGTCGCTCAGACCGGGTCATCATTTAGCGATCACGCTGCTCAGCGTCGTGCCGAGGCTGGGCGGGCCTGTGCACACCGGCGTTTTGAGGTGATGTTCCATGTCAGCGACTCCAAAGGCCCCACAATAGCCGTGACGCTCGGATCGTCACGCCTCATGACTCACCCGAGCACTTTTCTAAGGCAATCCTACCGAGTCATCAAACCCCCAGGACGACACGGCTGATCCTTTCATCTGCTTTCCAGTTATTTTGATCTCGCCGACACTTCAGCTCAAGCGGGGTTGTCACAGGAGGCCTCTTCAGTCTCGGCAGTGGTTCGGGCTCCTGCCAGACCCCGTCTTGAACCGTTTTTTTTGTGCGAGATGGACGTACGGTTTCTATTTTTTTTTTTGTACTTAAAATACAGGAAAGGCAGAAACAGTATGGGTCATATGACGGTGTGAAACGTCGTCTTAACTACCTCGCCTCCATTTCTGTCACACGCCATTTAAGTACTCAACACGGTAAAGTGGTTTTAAATTGAATTGTACACCGTCTGTACCCCTTGGTGTCAGTACTGTCTGCTGGACAAATGAAGTGGAATATGAAGAGAAATGGGGATTCATGGGTAGTACTTACCTGACTCAGTGCACGTGGGCAGGCCGGGTTAAAGGAACGTATTTTGTGTCACAGCTCGGCGTATTGTTCTTCTGCTCCTTCCTCCTCAGTGCCCTACACCGGTCCCATTAGGTTGCGCGCTCCAAGGACCTCGATGTATGACGCATGCTGCGCGTGGCGCCCGTCCGTATGTCATCGCAGGACCCCCCCAACCGGCCACATTACGGCAAAACGGTCCCGAGTGGTCAGTGAAAGAGGCGTAGGTCGGACTAGATGGGCCGTTGCCATTTTCAAAAGGTTAAAAGTAAAAGCGGCTGCATGCGTCACCTTCTCATTTTCTGACCACGTCGGGGTGACCCGCTCGCTGAGGCGAAGAGAAGCGTGCTCAGCAGTTCGTCTGAGCAGAACGCGGTTTCCGTCACACTGTACAGATCGCTGTCCTTTATTTCGGGGGGGGGGGTACTGAGTTTAGCCCACGTTTACCGATGACATTTCCATTTCATGTCCCACCAGACAAACAGTCAAAGGGCTAAGCAGAAGAAAGCACGCGTGAGTAAAATTTGCCGTCTCATAACCGACACACAAAAATAAGCTTCCTTGAAGAACTCAGATCGTTGTCGTAGTGAAATGTCAAGCGTTAGAACCCCCCAATTAATACAGCCTGTGACGCGTTAAAGGGAAAATTCACCGGTTTTTCAGCCTCGCCGCTGCCTCTCTGTGATGGGGACGGCACGGGAGAGGCACGTGCAGTTGACCCTGATCCTGTCCCACATCTCTGGAGCGGCGGGGAACCCGGGTATATTTCTGGCTGCCGAGTGACGTGTCACGACATTTTTCCAGCCGTGATGACGACGGCTGGAAAAAATACAGCCTAGCACGGTTTCCAAATGCTCCAACCCAGTGGTTCTCAACCGGGGGTCCGCGGACCCCTAGTGGTCCGTGGTGTAATTGCAAGGGGTCCGTGAAAATAAAATGTCTTTTAAAAAAAAGATCCTATGACATTTATAGAAATAGGATTATTTTACTCAAACGTGACTGAGACCTTTATCTACCTAAACTATAAAGGGTAACAGGACTTTTTTCTCTAATTACATCTGTTTCACAAGTGTAATCTGTTGTATTTAAATAAGAGATCTCGCTCCCGTTTGCATTGTTAAAAGTTAGTGCATAAAAATTCTGTTTAGTTACATATATCTGAAAGTTACTGAATACATATTCTGTTTTGTTACATCTATCTGAAAGTTACTGCATAAGAATTCTGTTTTGTTAACTATATCTAAGTTGCAACTGAAAGCTCTTGTTTTTGCCCCAAAGAGTGAATAAATGCTATAATGCAATTTAAAATGCAGTTTCTACTGTTTCTATCAAATTGCAACCTCCCTCCCCCAAGATCAGGTGGAGGGGTCCTCAGGGTAGATCAAAAATACGCAGGGGGGTCCAGGACCCCAAAAAAGGTTGAGAACCACTGGGAGTCTAACCCACCCTAAACACACGGCTCACAGAACACGTCCTCGCCCTCCCGGCTGAGTTGTGTTAACGACGTCCCACAACACTAGCGCAGAGAACTTTATGACGACGCTACAGAGGGTTACGCGCAATGCATTGTGGTATGTGCAGGCGACGTGAGAAGACCGAGCAGGAGAACACCGATTTCTCCATCAGCATAGTACGCAGAGAGGATTTTCTTGCTTCAGTTGACTACACTGCTCACCAGTACTGAGTGTATTACACAAAGAAAATCGGTGAAATGTCCCTTTAACTGGGTCATAACTCCGTAGCCCCTTTTTAAAGCTAGACAATAGGAAGTTGTCCCCGTGATTTCGTGTTATTCTTTAGTGTCCCTGTCCTATAAAGAAGACGGTAGCCGACACTGTGGCTTTGCAGAAGTTATTAGATTTTACAAAATTTGTAAAATGTGTTGTTCTTTTTCAAGTCTGGACGTCTCATCGGCCTCTGGTGTGCCGTCCTCGTTAGATTAATAATTAATAAGGTATTCTGATTCTGATTATGGTTCGGTGCCGTGCCGGGACCTGATTCCGCTCCGCCTGATTAAAACCGTCGGTAGACTTTCCAGAGTCGGAATGCAAAGTTCATCTCCACTTGGATGTGTGATTAATTATTGCCTTTTAATTGTTCCTGTTGCTAATGGCATTTGAGCTGTGCAATGTGAAAAATATGTCTGAAAAATTATGTAATTGGATGTTTTTTTTTTCCAGTTTGGGGGTTGGTGCTGAAAATTATGCTAACCTTTATTTTCTTGGAGATTAGAGATTTTAACTTGAGCGTTTCAGCGTGAATGTGACGGCGGTAAGTTCGTAGCCCCGCAGGTTCGGAACGCGGCGGCTCGGTTCGGGGTGAAATGGGTTCGGTTTGGGGGTTTTGCTCTGCGTTGGGTTTTGCTGAAAACGTTGTCAGTGACCCAAGGTGGTGGACATGTTGTGCACGTGGTCATGGAGAAAGTAAACCGGATCCTACCGGATCCCCACCAGATTTAACCTGGTGAAAGCGGTTTGAAGAGATGCGCGTCCAGGTGCAGCATGACGGTCTCACATGTCGACTCTGTCTGAATGAGACTTACACAAAACCACTTAGCCCACATGAGGACATTTAAGAGGAGCCGCATTCAGTTTTGGGGGTTTTATTTAGAAACAGATTGCACAGTTTGGGGCGTCCGGGTGGCGTGGCGGTCTATTCCGCTGCCTACCAACACGGGACTCGCTGGTTCGAATCCCCGTGTTACCTCCGGCTTGGTCGGGCGTCCCTACAGTCACAATCGGCCGTGTCTGCGGGTGGGAAGCCGGATGTGGGTGTGCGTCCTGGTCGCTGCACTAGCGCCTCCTCTGGTCGGTCGGGGCACCTGTTAGGGGGGGGGGGGCTGTGGCTGGTGAAACTCCTCACTGTCAGGTGAAAAGAAGCAGCCAGTGACTCCACACGTATGGGAGGAGGCACGTGGTAGTCTGCAGCCCTCCCCGGGGCAGCAGAGGGGGGTGGAGCAGCGACCGGGACGGCTCGGAAGAGTGGGGTAATTGGACGGGAACAATTGGGGAGAAAGGGGGGAAACCTCCCCCCCCCAAAAAAGTATGCAATAACCTGTTGAAACAAGTGGTTCTGACCATCCTTCTCTCCACAGGAGTGTTGCGGTGCAGGCTGACTCTCTCTAACGTTGCTCTTTTCCTACTTCCTGTTCTTTACTCACACTAACCAGCTCTTGTTTCCTGCCCCTCCTTCCCCTTCTTTCTCTTTGCCCCCCCTTTTCCTCCCTCTTTCTCTGGCATCTCTTAGATTCGGATAAACAGGGAAGTAAGTACTCTGCTTCTCTCCTCTCTCCCATCTCTTCTACCTTTCACCCTGTACCACCCTCCTCCTCCTCCTCCTCCTCCTCCTGTGTTCTTGCAGCCCTGACATGGCACATCCCATACAGCACACATCGCTCTCCCCCACCCCACCCCCACCCCCCTCTTTGAGGCCCAGAATGTTTCCGCCCGAAGCTATCGCTGCTCCCTCGAGTTTAATTTACCCAAACTGACTGCAGCAGTCTGGCGCTGCTCCCTCATCAGTAGTCAGATGCTAACCTGGAGTCTCACACCGAAAATCAGACAGGCCCACGTAAAGCCTGATAGGATGTCATGGAGCACGGCAGACTCGGTCAGGTCAGATGCACACGAGGCAGGCTGGGTAAATGCCAGAGTGCGCACACACACAACACACACACACACACAGCTTGGGTTAGATGCTGAGGAGTTAGACTTGGCCCGCGTCGAAGAAGCGGAAGGAAATATTTGACATTATGGTTTTCAGGTTTGTGAACGTGTCCCCGGGTTTGAAACGATTTGATTTTGACCAAATCACCGAATGGCAAGTTGGGGGGGGGGGGAAGCAGGACCATCTGATTTGATCTGGCTAACAACTAAGAGTCCCGGTGTTGGTGCTTCTCAAGCAGACACGCCAGATAAATAAGTGATTGGTACACATTACTGCTTTTAGCTCTGGGCCTCGGTACCTGATGTGTTTGGATGAAGCAGGCTTTCCATGGAGCAAGACAGCCGTATCAGAAAGATCAGGGTGGTGTGGGGACTCTCGGCGAGGAGGGGCTGCAGGCTTGCAGGAGGGGTGCAGCCTCGCCTGACGCTTTGAGGCTGGGCTGACGTTAAATATCGCAGTTAACAAAGTAAAGCACAAGTTTGTCTCAGTTAACAGATTTTCATGCTGTCGGACGTTTTCATTTGCCATGTTTCACTCTAACACAACTGGAACAGTAATCATGACAACAGAAGAAACTGGAGGGAACATGCGTCTGGCGGAGATAAGAGTTACACTATAGGCTAGCTTTGCCAGAACAAAGGTGCCTGTCCCTTACAAAACAAAGTTCAAATAATGATAGATTCGGTTTTATTTATTACAATTATTGTTGTTACATATTTTATTACAATTATATTTTTATTATTATTATTATTATTATTATTATATTTGGTGGCACGGTGGCACAGTGGTTAGTGCGGTCACCTCACAGAGAGAAGGTCCTGGGTTTGAGCCCCGGGGTAGTCCAACCTTGGGGGTCGTCCCAGGTCGTCCTCTGTGTGGAGTTTGCATGTTCTCCCCGTGTCTGTGTGGGTTTCCTCCGGGGGCTCCGGTTTCCTCCCACAGTCCAAAGACATGTAGTCAGGTGAATCAGCCGTACTGAATTGTCCCTAGGTATGAATGTGTTTTAGGGTTAGGTTAATGTTAGGGTTAGGGTTAGGTTAATGTCAGGATAAGGGTTAGGTTTAGGTTTAGGTTAATGTTAGGGTAAGGGTTATGGTTAGGTTAATGTTAGGGTAAGGGTTATGGTTAGGTTAATGTTAGGGTAAGGGTTAGGGTAAGGGTTAGGTTAATGTTAGGGTTAGGGTTAGGGTTAGGGTTAGGTTAATGTTAGGGTAAGGGTTAGGGTAAGGGTTAGGTTAATGTTAGGGTAAGGGTAAGGGTTAGGGTTAGGTTAATGTTAGGGTAAGGGTTAGGGTTAGGTTTAGGTTAATGTTAGGGTAAGGGTTAGGGTTCGGTTTAGGTTAATGTTAGGGTAAGGGTTAGGGTTAGGTTTAGGTTAATGTTAGGGTTAGGGTTAGGTTTAGGTTAATGTTAGGGTAAGGGTTAGGGTTAGGTTTAGGTTAATGTTAGAGTTAGGGTTAGGGTTAGGTATGTAGTTTGCGTGGGTAATGTTAGTGTTAAGGGCTAGGACATGAATGTAGTCAATGAGGGGTCCGCACAAGGATAGTGAAACACGACTGCGTGTGTGTGTGTGTGTGTGTGTGTGTGTGTGTGTGTGTGTGTGTGTGTGTGTGTGTGTGTGTGTGTGTATGTGCGGACCCTGTGTGACAGTCTGGCGGCCTGTCCAAGGTGTACCCCCACCTGCTGCCCAATGACTGTTGGGATAGGCTCTAGCATCCCCGCGACCCTGAGAGCAGGATAATCAGTTTGGATAATGGATATTATTGTATTTGTTATTATTATTATTATTAATATTGTATATTTTATTACAATTATATTATTATTATTATTATTATTGTTGCTGTTGTATTTATTATTATTATACAATTTCCTTTAACTTTGTATCATTATTATATATTTTATTACAATTATTATTGTTATTATTGTTGTTGTTATTATTATTATTAATACAACAAAATATGTCTTCCATGTTCAAGTGCAGTTGAATTTAAAATGTCGTGAATTCACAACGTGCATTACGTATTCATCACAGAACCCCGTATGTACGCCGCTGGCTCAGCATAGTCGAATATCTGATATTCTCCATGAGGGGATGAGGGCTGGGTACAAATAACGCATCCTGCTGTGAGGAAGATGAAGGTTACGCACTCTTAACTGTCAAGGGTGTAGGTTTTATTTGGAAAGTGGTGGGGGCATAAATTTGGCAGGGGCAGAACATTTGGGAATTTGTCTTTACATTTCCTGCAATTCTACACTAAATACTATGACTATAGAGTCCTACACTATATACGATGACTATATAGTACTATTCTATATACGATGACTATAGAGTCCTACACTATATACGATGACTATATAGTACTACGCTATATACGATGACTATATAGTACTACACTATATACGATGACTATAGAGTACTACACTACATACGATGACTATAGAGTCCTACACTGTATACGATGACTATAGAGTACTACGCTATATACGATGACTATCGAGTACTACGCTATATACGATGACTATAGAGTACTACACTACATACGATGACTATAGAGTCCTACACTGTATACGATGACTATAGAGTACTACGCTATATACGATGACTATAGAGTCCTACACTGTATACGATGACTATAGAGTCCTACACTATATACGATGACTATAGAGTCCTACACTATATACGATGACTATAGAGTCCTACACTGTACACGATGACTATATAGTACTACGCTATATACGATGACTATAGAGTACTACGCTATATACGATGACTATAGAGTACTACGCTATATACGATGACTATATAGTACTACGCTATATACGATGACTATAGAGTACTTACTTGACACAATCGAATGTGATAAATCATCAGTACAATCAGAGCGTTTTAACTTTTAAACAGTTAAATTCATATTATAACTGGATTTGATGCAGACATGCACATGACTGAGCTTTGATCCAGTTTGTGTCGTAACCACGTTATTATTTTCTTCTGGCACAACATGTAGTTTGTTACCTTGATCTGTTAATGTGGGAGCGTGTGTATGTTCCCTCAACCCTGTTACACTGAGCTTACCTGAACTAAAGATAACCCACCTTAACCTGACTTAACATCAACCTCTACTTACCCCCAACCTTAACCCAACCTTAACCCAACGCTTACCTCAACCCAACCCTAACCCAACACTTACATTAACCCAACCTTAACCCAACGCTTACCTTAACCCAACCCTAACCCAACACTTACATTAACCCAACCCTAACCCAACACTTAACCTTAACCCAGCACTTAACCTTAACCCAACCTTAACACACCACTTACCTTAACCCAACTTTAACCCAACACTTAACATTAACCCAACCTTAACCCAACGCTTACCTTAACCCAACCCTAACCCAATGCTTACCTTAACCCAACCCTAACCCAACGCTTACCTTAACCCAACCCTAACCCAACACTTACCTTAACCCAACGCTTACCTTAACCCAACCTTAACACAACGCTTACCTTAACCCAACACTTACATTAACCCAACCTTAACCCAACACTTACATTAACCCAACCTTAACCCAACACTTACCTTAACCCAACCTTAACCCAACACTTACATTAACCCAACCTTAACCCAACGCTTACCTTAACCCAACACTTACATTAACCCAACCTTAACCCAACACTTACCTTAACCCAACCTTAACCCAACACTTACCTTTACCCAACCTTAACCCAACACTTACATTAACCCAACCTTAACCCAACACTTACCTTAACCCAACCTTAACCCAACACTTACATTAACCCAACCTTAACCCAACACTTACATTAACCCAACCTTAACCCAACGCTTACCTTAACCCAACCTTGACCTATTCACTAGCTAACCCATAGGGCTGAGGGAACATAGGGCTGACCCTGTTAATGTTAGCTAAGTATACTAGCAACTATTTTGGTTTGTATTTTGGTTTGTCTAACTTTAGCGAGACGATTACCAATTCCTGGTTGGTAGTGAGTTAGCCAGCCCAGGACAGCTGCTGAACAATCAACATGTTTAATTTGATACCGGCACCGTAGCGTTATGATCACAGAAGGCAAAGCGCCTGCGACACGACAGCCTGGGTTGTGTTGTGCTCTTTACCCAAAGTGCACTGCGCCTTTCTGATTCATCTAAAATGCCCTCCACCAATCACATCGCTGTATGTAAAGGAGGTGTGAGCGAAGCGAACAAACACCAATAAGAACTTTATTTCTCATCCAGTGGGAACATGAGGGCGTTACTTTGTAGAGCCGATGGAAATGATACAGGAAGTCCCCGGGTTACGGACGAGTTTTCGAGTCTGTTCGTAAGTCGAATTTGTACGTAAGTCAGAACAGTTACGTCCAGTCCAGACGCTTCACCTTTTGGACATCTTGCCAAACTAGCTGTGAGTCGCATCCTATGACGTTGCGTTGGGCGCAGAAGAGACGAGCGCCAGCATGCTGCTTTCACGTGCACACCGGATGCCTTTATTGTGGATGAGAGCAGGACGGTAAAATCAGACGACGCCGGCAAACTCTGCTGACAGCAGCAGACGGCACTGCCGTCCAAAGTTAAAACTAGCTGTTTTTATTTCCACGCCAAGTAGAACACAAAGTTAATTATGTGTATGCGTGTGTGTTTTTAATATAATCATATAAAACACACACAACACAATTTTGTACGACAGGCTGCAGCGTCCCCGCGACCCTGAGAGCTGGATAAGCGGTTTGGATAATGGATGGATGGATGGATAATTTTTTATTTGTTTTTGCAAACGGTACATCATCGCCATGGCAACCCATCATCCTTCTGCTGCCTTTTGCTGTCCTGCCTGCTCCGTCCTGCAGTTTCGTCGTTTCCCCCGCGCTGCATTTGGCAACTGCCAGTTAGGTCTCCCGGGGGGAAGAAAATCGAACCCTGATTTCGCCATCGATCACCATGGCAGCGACCGCAGGCTTCAGGGCTCCGGAGCCTCGGGGTCGGCCCTGGATGAGAGCAGAAGAAAAGACCACAAAGACGCGCGTTTACGTTTCCTCTCGACTGGGAGCTTCTCACAATGGCCCGGATGAAAAGAAACGAGTTGCCCTCGTTTGCCGGCAGGGCGTAACGATATGGAAACACGGCGGAGGGGGGGGGGGACCCCTCCTGATTTGACCTTCTTCTGAGGCTCCTGCTCCGGCATCAGCGTACTACTGAGGTGCTGCACCGCAGCAGTGCCAGCACCTCCAAAACCCTTAGAAGAGGTGAGAGAAGAGCAGAGCAGCATGGGTTAAAACTGACGGCTGGGAAGGCCGTTGATGCACGAAGGGCAGCCGTGGGGGCTGCAGGAGGGGGGCGGAGGGGGGGAGGGAGGGCACAGCTAAGTGACAAAAGAGGATCATCAAGCGCCAGAAATCCTGCGCAAAAAAAGCAAACCCATCAACATATTGTAACGTGCATGGATAAGAAGACACGCTGGCCGCTGGCCCGCGGGTCTGACCCTTTAGCCGAGCGGTTAGCGATGTCTCCTGCGGTGCGGGCGATACGGGTTCGCGTCCCGGCCGCGGCAGTTCCTGTGGTTGCGTTGCCCCCCGAATTCGCTACATTGGTGTCAGAAGTGGGATGGAGCGACCGTAAGGCCATCGGAAGCGCATGCGCCCTGAGGCGTGAAGGAGCTGATATGCTTAAGCGCGGGGACGCGCTTCCCTAAGGAGGGAGGTAGTATCAC
>NC_079228.1:9413623-9457298 GCF_029633865.1 Lampris incognitus
TTTCTCTGCACTGGGGGGCGCTAGTGTGTTTCTAGGACAGAGCAACGAACTTCACGAAGGAAATGACGCCACCAACACACGTCATCAATACTGACATGACGCGCAAATTACGAGCGGTCATGCTGACCCGTCCATGGTCGTTTTAGGTAGATCTTATCACAACCTTCTAAAACTCATTTTAATGCAAATATACGTAATTTAGGAGAATTCAGGGAGCGGCAGGTCTGTATCTTGTATTTTTTTTACACATAGTTATTAAACTTTGAGAATCCAAAACGGTCATAATGACCGTCTTGGTCGTTCTGGCGTTAAATAGAATTGTCTCTTCGGATGGCAACAAGTGTGCATTTTTACACTGTTCCTTATTGCGCTGCGTTTTTGAAAAGAAAAAAAAATGAATCGGGGTCTTAAATCACCTGTGCAGGCTGTTCATCGATCTGGAACAACGGGTGATGAATGAAGATAGGAAAGCTGTACAATGTCGTTGTATCTGTAGCATTAAGTTTTCCCTTTACTAGCGCGTCCGGGTGGCGTGGCGGTCTATTTCATTGTCTACCAACACGGGCATCGCCGGTTTGAATCCCCGTGTTACCTCCGGCTTGGCCGGGCGTTCCCTACAGACACAATTGGCCGTGTCTGCGGGTGGCAATCCGGATGTGGGTATGT
This sequence comes from Lampris incognitus, assembly GCF_029633865.1. Taxonomy (NCBI): domain Eukaryota; kingdom Metazoa; phylum Chordata; class Actinopteri; order Lampriformes; family Lampridae; genus Lampris; species Lampris incognitus. Next base: position 9,414,290 of record NC_079228.1, read on the forward strand.
GTCCTGGTCGCTGCACTAGCGCCTCCTCTGGTCGGCTGGGGCGCCCGTTCAGGGGGGAATAGCGTGATCCTCCCACGCGCTACGTCCCCCTGGTGAAACTCCTCACTGTCACGTGAAAAGAAGCGGCTGGCGACTCCACATGTATGGGAGGAGGCATGTGTTAGTCTGCAGCCCTCCCCGGATCGGCAGAGGGGAGCAGAGACCAGGACGGCTCGGAAGAGTGGGGTAATTGGCCAAGTACAACTGGGGAGAAAAAGGAAAAAAGAAAAGAAAAAAGTTTTCCTTTCACTAGAAATAAGGGGCCTAGCCCAGACCATTATTCCCTCCTCCACCAAATTCTACAGTTGGCACAATGCATTCGGGCACGTAGCATTCCCCTGGCATCCACCAAACTCAAATTGGTCCATCAGACTGCCAGATAGTGAAGCATGATTCATCAAGCCAGAGAACGTGTTTCCACTGCTGCACAGTCCGATGGCGGTGTGCTTTACACCACCCTCCAGCAGACGCTTGGCATTGCGTATGGGGGATCTTGTGTTGAGCTGCTTGGCCGTGGAAACCCGTTGCATGAAGCTCCTGACGCACAGTTCTTGTGCTGACGTTGCTTCCAGAGCTAGTTTGGAATTCGGTAGTGAGTGTTGCAACTGAGGACAGATGGTCTTTATGTGCTACACTTCAGCACTCGGTGGTGCCGTCCTACCGCTTCACGGCTGAGCTGTTGTTGCTTCGAGACGTTTCCACGTCACAATAACGGACTTACAGTGGACCGGCGCAGATCTAACAGGGCACAGATTTGACCGACTGACTTGCTGGAAAGGCGGCATCCTATGACAGAGCCACGATTAAAGTCACCGAGCTCCGCAGGAGCTGTTAAATGTTCAATTAGACTGTTAAATCTTAATTTTTAGGTTTCAATTCAGTTTTAAGTATTTTTTCTTGGTCTGTAAATACCGTTAAATTTTGTATTTTAGAGTTTAGTTTTAAATTTAAATGTTACATTTTTTTCTAGCTTTTTGAGGTTAGCCTAAGTGGCGGCTGGTGCTAAAAAATTAGGGGGAGGGTGCAATTTACCTTGGTTCAGCACAGCTGACCGCTGCTTTAATGTCCACACAGAGTTATTAACAAGGACAGTGTAGCCTATAGATTTGATCAGGGTCCGTGGACGGTGGATGATTGACAGTTGAGACGAGGCGTGGTGGTGGGTGTGAACATGATTGCCAGCCACGAGAATCGTCCAATCACGTTAGTTAAAAAAGCATTAAAACGATACCAATTTGCTGCCAATAAAAGTGGGAGTGTCTGGGGCGACACAGAACTGCGCCCCCTGGGAAATCTGAAGAAACCAATCGGACAGCAGCCTCAGGTCACCTGCTCGCCACAGGTTTGAGGGCTTACATAAGGTATGGTTTGGTATTGGTTTACGTATTCAGACAGGAAGTATATGTATTCAGACAGGAAGTATACGTATTCAGACAGGAAGTATATGTATTAAGACAGGAAGTATATGTATTCAGACAGGAAGTATATGTATTCAGACAGAAATCAACCAAACACCATTTGAACCAATATTTAATGCTGCTGACAGGCGCTGACAGACTGACAACACTTTTATTTCATCATTATTTGCATCATACAACTAGTGTGGTGGACTGGTGGGATAGGCTCCAGCATCCCCGCAACCCTGAGAGCAGGATAAGTGGTTTGGATAATGGATGGATGAATAATATCTGCCACTGTTGTCTTGTGGCTTTAATAAATAAAAGAGTCAAACTTGAAACTCCAATATGACCCACTGTACTTCCAGTGTTGGTCTATGGAGATGGCTTAGCTCAGCTGTAGTCTTGATTTCATGCTCCTGTTGGCGATGGCTGTGGCCGAAATTGCTGAACCCACAAATTAGAAGGGGCGTCCACATGCCTATTAGACATGTAGTGTCGTTCTTGGCTGTTTATAATGTATATATTATTGGCCACAGAAAGCCTGCTGCATTCAGGCAAAGGCTCTGAACTGCGGGGTAAGCAAAATGTACGTCAAATATCACGGTTATATACCGAATTGCACATGCAAGGTTGTTCCCCCCCCCCCCATTCTGCCATTCTGCCATTCAGCCAGACAAAAGCTGCGTTCATGTCTCGGATGGATATGCATGTTTGTCTTCCTCTCAGTTCATTGTGACCACGTGTTGCCTCGTGTTCCTCATGCTTGCCTTTTAGAAATATCTGGTTGCCACGGTGACAGACAGGAAACAGGTCGGCTCAGGGAAGCGTGGTAACAGAGGCTCATGGGAATGAGGGCCACCGCATTGCATTCGGAGCACTGGCCATCAATCTCAACTTGCCTGTGCTGGCATGACACTTATGGAATGTAATTGGGTCCCTGCCCGGCTCAGTGGGATGGAGTGTGTGGAGAGCAAGCTATTTCAACCATTCATTACTCAAGCCTGCTAGTCCAGATTATATTATGACATATCAAAATGATGTTTTCACTTATTACAGTGTAATTGACGCTCCTCAGAGGAGTACATAACGATGTTGACAAAGTGATTTTATTTTAGTCAGTAATTAGACTTACCTCGGTAATGGGTTGTAAGAGGTTTATAGATCCTTCGAATACAGGAATAGGTATCTCCATTTTTTTAACCCCCATTGAACATCTCATCTCACCATCAGCCGCTTCTCCGGGGTGGGGTCGCGGTGGCAGCAAGCTAAGTAGGGCACTCCAGGCGTCCCTCTCCCCAGCGACGCCCTCCAGCTCTTCCTGGGGGATCCTAGGGTGTTCCCAGGTCAGATTGGACATGTAGTCCCTCCAGTGAGTTCTGGGTCTACCCCGGGGTCTCCTCCCTGTTGGATGTGCCCAGAAAACCTGCAAAGGAAGGCGCCCAGGAGGCATCCTGATCAGATGCCCGAACCACCTCTTTCGACGTGAAGGAGCAGCGGCTCTACTCTGAGCTCCCTCCGGATGTCCGAGCTCCTCACCCTATCTCTTAGGCTGAGCCCAGACACCCTACGGAGGAAACTCATTTCAGCCGCTTGTATCCAGGATCTCACCCTTTCGGTCACTACCCAAAGCTCATGACCATAGGTGAGGGTTGGAACGAAGCTTGACTGGTAAATTGAGAGCTTCGCCTCCCGGCTCAGCTCCCTCTTCACCACAACGGTCCGGCACAACGTCCGCATTACTGCTGATGCTGCACCAATCCAGCTGTCAGCCTCCCGCTCCACCCTTCCCTCGCTCATGAACAAGGCCCCGAGATACTCGAACTCCTTCACTTGAGGCAACAACTCGTCCCCAACCCGGAGGGAGCAATCCACCGTTTTCCAGTGGAGAACCACGGCCTCAGACTTGGAGGTGCTGACTCTACTATTATTGAACATGGCAAACATGCTCCATGACACCACAACGGCCGTGACACTGAGATGCTATTTCTGCCCGTCCAAAGGCCAGTTTGATAAATCTCCCACTGAACTGTAAATGATCAGAAGCTTCTCATCAGTAATCACGAAATGCTAATAAGATTTGTAGAAACAAGGCCGTTAACCTAATCTGCAGTTAATGGGATGTTGAAACATCCGTCCCATGAATCACAGTTAACAACAGTTAATCCATTAAAACACTTTCTGGATTTGTCAGTGCAGTGTTTGCTAGTGTGATTATTCTGCAAGCACACAGCCGTTGCTCGTTTGTTTTGTTTTCTACTTTCTTTCTCTCTCTCTTGCCAGATTTCCAATCTCCTCGAACAGTGTTTTGTTTTTTTTAACGTTTAACAGCACCATGCCAAATGTTTGGCCCAGTTTGGATCGATGCGGTTTGTGTACGGCGTTCTGAAATTCTGAATAGCTTTTGAGTTTATTTAGCTGAAAAAAGTCCCACAAGATGTTTTGCAAACATTCACATTTGCTCAGCTTGACAAGCTCCCCTAATAGCATTATGCTATGCAAACTCCTCGTCTACCTCTTTCTGACTGGATTTACCACCTAGCAGATGGCTAGAATCAGGAACTTTTTTTCGGGGTTCCCCCCCCCACCTTTTTCTCCCTAATTTTACTTGGCCAATTACCCCACTCTTCCGAGCCGTCCTGGTCACTGCTCCACCCCCTCTGCTGATCCGGGGAGGGCTGCAGACTACCACACGCCTCCTCCGATACATGTGGAGTCGCCAGCCGCTTCTTTTCACCTGACAGTGAGGAGTTTCGCCAGGGGGCGTAGCGCGTCGGAGGATAACGCTATTCCACCCTCCCCCAGGCAGGCGCCCCGACCGACCAGAGGAGGCGCTAGTGCAGCGACCAAGACACATACCCACATCCGGCTTCCCACCTGCAGACACGGCTAATCGTGTCTGTAGGGACGCCTGACAGAGCCGGAGGTAACACGGGGATTCGAACCGGCGATCCCCGTGTAGACTGCCACGCTACCCGGACACTCCTGGAATCAGGAACATTTATTTGTCATTTCATTCCATGCACTTGCGCACATGAAATGAAACGAAATATCGTTTCCCCCATCCCGCGGCAGTGCAACACAAAGACAAAGACACATATCCAAACTACAAGAACACTTATATCCAAACTACAAGAACATATGTATCCAAACTACAAGAACATATGTATCCAAACTACAAGAACACATGTATCCAAACTACAAGAACACATCTATCCAAACTACAAGAACACATATATCCAAACTACAAGAACACATGTATCCAAACTACAAGAACACATGTATCCAAACTACAAGAACACTTATATCCAAACTACATGAACACATGTCTCCAAACTACAAGAACACATGTATCCAAACTACAAGAACACTTATATCCAAACTACAAGAACATATGTATCCAAACTACAAGAACATATGTATCCAAACTACAAGAACACATGTATCCAAACTACAAGAACACATGTATCCAAACTACAAGAACATATGTATCCAAACTATAAGAACACATGTATCCAAACTACAAGAACACATGTATCCAAACTACAAGAACACATATATCCAAACTACAAGAACACATGTATCCAAACTACAAGAACACATATATCCAAACTACAAGAACACATGTATCCAAACTACAAGAACACATGTGTCCAAACTACAAGAACACATGTATCCAAACTACATGAACACATGTATCCAAACTACAAGAACACATGTATCCAAACTACAAGAACACATGTATCCAAACTACAAGAACACTTATATCAGAACTACAAGAACACATGTATCCAAACTACAAGAACACATGTATCCAAACTACAAGAACACATATATCCAAACTACAAGAACACATGTGTCCAAACTACAAGAACACATGTATCCAAACTACAAGAACACATATATCCAAACTACAAGAACACATGTATCCAAACTACATGAACACATGTCTCCAAACTACAAGAACACATGTATCCAAACTACAAGAACACATCTATCCAAACTACAAGAACACATATATCCAAACTACAAGAACACATGTATCCAAACTACAAGAACACATGTATCCAAACTACAAGAACACTTATATCCAAACTACATGAACACATGTCTCCAAACTACAAGAACACATGTATCCAAACTACAAGAACACTTATATCCAAACTACAAGAACACATGTATCCAAACTACAAGAACACATGTATCCAAACTACAAGAACATATGTATCCAAACTACAAGAACACTTATATCCAAACTACAAGAACACATGTATCCAAACTACAAGAACACATGTATCCAAACTACAAGAACACATGTATCCAAACTACATGAACACATATATCCAAACTACAAGAACACATATATCCAAACTACAAGAACACATGTATCCAAACTACAAGAACACTTATATCCAAACTACAAGAACACATATATCCAAACTACAAGAACACATGTATCCAAACTACAAGAACACTTACAGTGGTGTGAAAAAGTGTTTGCCCCCTTCCTGATTTCTTATTTTTTTGCATGTTTGTCACACTTAAATGTTTCAGATCATCAAACAAATTTAAATATTAGACAAAGATAACACAAGTAAACACAAAATGCAGTTTTTAAATGAAGGTTTTTATTATTAAGGGGAAAAAAAACCCAAAGCTACATGGCCCTGTGTGAAAAAGTGATTGCCCCCTAAACCTAATAACTGGTTGGGCCACCCTTAGCAGCAACAACTGCAATCAAGCGTTTGCGCTAACTGGCAATGAGTCTTTTACAGCGCTGTGGAGGAATTTTGGCCCACTCATCTTTGCAGAATTGTTGTAATTCAGCCACATTGGAGGGTTTTCGAGCATGAACCGCCTTTTTAAGGTCATGCCACAGCATCTCAATCGGATTCAGGTCAGGACTTTGACTAGGCCACTCCAAAGTCTTCATTTTGTTTTTCTTAAGCCATTCAGAGGTGGACTTGCTGGTGTGTTTCGGATCATTGTCCTGCTGCAGAACCCGAGTGTGCTTCAGCTTGAGGTCACGAACAGATGGCCGGGCTTTCTCCTTCAGGATTTTTTGGTAGACAGCAGAATTCATGGTTCCATTTACCACAGCAAGTCTTCCAGGTCCTGAAGCAGCAAAACAGCCCCAGACCATCACACCACCACCACCATATTTTACTGTTGGTATGATGTTCCTTTTCTGAAATGCTGTGTTACGTTTACGCCAGATGTAATGGGACACACACCTTCCAAAAAGTTCAACTTTTGTCAGGTCAGTCCACAGAGTATTTTCCCAAAAGTCTTGGGGATCATCAAGATGTTTTCTGGCAAAACTGAGATGAGCCTTTATGTTCTTTTTGCTCAGCAGTGGTTTTCGTCTTGGAACTCTGCCATGCAGGCCATTTTTGCCCAGTCTCTTTCTTATGGTGGAGTCATGAACACTGACCTTAACTAAGGCAAGTGAGGCCTGCAGTTCTTTGGATGTTGTTGTGGGGTCTTTTGTGACCTCTTGGATAAGGCGTCGCTGTGCTCTTGGGGTAAATTGGTCGGCCGGCCACTCCTGGGAAGGTTCACCACTGTTCCGTGTTTTCGCCATTTGTGGATAATGGCTCTCTCATTGTGGTTCGCTGGAGTCCCAAAGCTTTAGAAATGGCTTTATAACCTTTTCCAGACTGATAGATTTCAATTACTTTGTTTCTCATTTGTTCCTGGATTTCTTTGGACCGCAGCATGATGTCTAGCTTTTGAGGATCTTTTGGTCTACTTCACTTTGTCAGGCAGGTCCTATTTAAGTGATTTCTTGAGTGAGAAGAGGGTGGCAGTAATCAGGCCTGGGTATGGCTAGAGAAATTCAACTCAGCTTTCCAAAGATGTGATAAACCACACTTGATTTATGTTTTAACAGGGACCCGGGGGGGGGGGGTGGGGGGGGGGGGGGGGGGGGGGGCAATCACTTTTTCACACAGGGCCATGCAGGTTTGGATTTTTCTTTCCCCTTAATAATAAAATCCTTCATTAAAAAACTGCATTTTGTGTTTACTTGTGTTATCTTTGTCTAATGTTTAAATTCGTTTGATGATCTGAAACATTTAAGTGTGACAAACATGCAAAAAAAAAAAAGAAATCAGGAAGGGGGCAAACACTTTTTCACACCACTGTATATCCAAACTACACGAACACATATATCCAAACTACAAGAACACATATATCCAAACTTCAAGAACACAAACTACAAGAACACTTATATCCAAACTACAAAAAAACAACAAAAAAACAACAAAAAACACACTGTCCAACAGAGCGAACGCCAGGATGACTGTCGGAACTGCCGGTCTGCATGGGCTAGCAGTTAGCTTAGCCCATGTCTAGGCTTATCACAACTAGTAAAACATTAATTGCCTACTAACAGTCACATGCCTCATTGTCTTCATACAGTCCACTGTCCTGGTTGTCTGCATACAGTCATTGTCTTCATGCAGTCCACTGTCCTGGTTGTCTGCATACAGTCATTGTCTTCATGCAGTCCACTGTCCTGGTTGTCTTCATTGTCTTCATGCAGTCCACTGTCCTGGTTGTCTTCATACAGTCATTGTCTTCATACAGTCCACTGTCCTGGTTGTCTGCATACAGTCATTGTCTTCATACAGTCCACTGTCCTGGTTGTCTTCATACAGTCATTGTCTTCATGCAGTCCACTGTCCTGGTTGTCTTCATACAGTCATCGTCTTCATGCAGTCCACTGTAGCAATAAGTGGAATCAACTTCTTGGCTGGTCATAATTGTTGATGTGTAGACATCCGGACATCTCAAATTCACCTTTTGAATTAATACTAGATGTCATCAGTCACAGTTTTGACCACTAAAATTTTGTTGATTAAAATCTGTTAAAATCATGACTGGTCAGAATTCCCTCCGGCACATGTTAACTGAATTAATGCCCAGTCGGAAGTGAGTAATAGATATATTTTGAATTTGCTTGAGTGACTTAACGTTGAAATGGCTTGCCAGAGAGAGAGAGGGGGAGAGAGAGTGAGAGAGAGAGTGTCTGTGTGTCCATGCATACAGCCTGACTATCACTGCGGGAGAGTGATGAGAGGGGTACTAAGCCGAGGCTTAGGAGCACATCTGGCTGTACCGCCTCGCATCCACCAGGCGGCTTTGCCTGGTGGATGGTGAGGCCACCACAGATAGCTTTTCAGGCTCCCCACATCGCATCATGCATACACTAATGTAAAGCCGAAGAGGAGGTAGACATACAGATCAGTCGCTGTCACTCGGGTCGAATAACTCCCAGACTCAAAACATCACTCATTGTCAGGCCAGCTGTTAATCAGATGCCCAGACTGCCGGCACATGCATGGTTTGCCTGGCTGACTCCACTGTGCAGCTTCCTCGCCATGTTTTAATCCTCTTGTTCTGTTCACTAGTTAACAACGGACGTGTTGTTCACGGGCCATATTGACCCAAGCCACCTTTGGATATTATAGTGACACAATTGTCATATTTATCTAAAAATACCCAATACGTCTTATCCTTATCTCAGTTATTACTACTATCAACTAATATCAACACCGTTTATGGTTAGTAGTAGTAACTTCAAACGGGTCGTTTTGACCCAAACAGAAACAGAACACACGGGTTAAATAAAGACGTGCCTCTGTGACGTAGGGGCCGTTTCCACGGCAACGTGTTCAACATAAACCGGTGACGCGTTGTTCGTGTTTTCGGCCGTTCGTTCACACGACAACGGCGTTTTGGGGGCCTGAAAACGCAGACTTTTGAAACGGGGTTCCAGAGTGACATCTTTCGAAAACGCAACTCCAGCGTCTAGTGTGAAAACGGTGACGTCACGGCTCCACTTCGCACATGCGTATGACGTTTTCAGTCAAATAACCATGCGCGAGTAAGAAGACGTTGACCATGGCGGATTACCGAGCTGTGTGTGTGTGTGCGCGCGGTTATCTCTGCTACATTTATTTAAACTCCTCCAGCAAAGTGCAGATTTGCTGCACCATTACTGTGATCGGCGGAGACGCATTATTTACATGCGCCAAATTCTCCGTCCACCCATGCGTCGTCGGAGGGCAACCAAAAGACGCTTTTGGACAAGACCTGGAGAACAAGCCGGTGGTGGGTGGGAAACGTTGGAAGCGTTTGTGCGCAGGCGCGTGTGTTATTGGGGTCCACCGGAAGAGCTCTCTACTGCAGAGTTTCACTGCCAGCTACTGGCCTGGCATGCATACTGCAGCGTTTTCGGTCTTTTTTTTTGTTTTTTTTGCAGATCCTTGCGCATGCGGATCGTATTTAAAACGATGTCTGAATGCGAACTTTTTTAAAGCGCAAAGGAAAAACGTTTCTGTTTTTAGCAAGACCGTTGTCGTGTAAACGTGACCATAGACAGCGGTAAGCTGAAAGTATGTCATTTCTTTTACTCTTAGGATACGTTTACACGACAGCGGTCTTGGCAAAAACGGAAACGTGTTTCCTTTGCGTTTTAAAAGAGTTCCGCGTTCAGACATCGTCATGAATACGATCCTCACGCACACGGATCCACAAAAAAAACGACTGAAAACGCTGTAGTATGCATGCCAGGCCAGTAGTTGGCGGTCAAACTTTGTAGTAGCGAGCCCTTCCGGTGGACCCCTATAACACCGCGCGCCTGCGCACAAAGGCTTTCTTCTCAGAGCGGCGATTAAACAAACAGACGATGGCGAGTGTACGCTGGAAAACAGCTAGTTTTGTCTGGAGGGACGATGAAGTGGAGTTGTTACTCCGAGCGACCCGGGACTGTAAAGCATCAAAACTTCAGGAAAACGCTGAATCATGCCAGTCAAAATACTCCGTAATCCGCCATTGCGAATGGCGTCTTCTCACGGTAGAGGCTAGTTCCCATCGATGCAGAGAACGAAATGGAGTAGAGAACGGTCAACTGAGCATGCGCGAAATGCCTCTACCGCGCCTGCACACGCCCCGCGTAGCATCCAGGCGCTAGGATTCTAAGAAGACCCGCCCCTACTCTGCGTCTGATTGGCTAACTTTAACCCTAACCTCGCCCCAACCCTAACCTAACCTACCCAAACAACGGAGGCCACGAGTACTTGCGCATGCTCAGTTGACCGTTCTCTGCATCGACGGGAACTAGCCTCTGCCGTCTTCTCACTCGCGCATGGCCGTTTGACCGAAAACGCAATACGCATGTGCGAAGTGGGGCCGCGACGTCACCGTTTCCGCCGGAACCGGTTTCGCTGGTTTCCACGGCGACGCTGGGGGTCTTGCGTTTTCAAACGAGTTCGCTCCGGCGTTTTCAGGCCCCCAAAAGGCCGTCGTCGAGTGAGTTGCCGTGTAAACGGCCCCTTGTTTTTCTCTCCTTGTGCAAAATGAGGTATGTCGACAAAGGACAGCAAGCGTTGCTTCAGCAGCGAATAAATATGTTTAGCGTTTACCTCAATTAACTGCAAAGCGTGCGAGCAGATGTGTGATCAGGCGACAGTGGTTGGCTGTGAACAGACGTAATAACCACACGACTGTGATTGCACCCAATCTACGGCAGAGTGCAGATTATCAGGTTTTTTCCTGTCTGAAATATTGTCTGCCGAGCGGAGCAAAACTATGTAGATTGCTGTCATCACCCTCCGCTGTTAGATAAATAAGAGATGACTTCATGCCGAGGAACGGGAAAGACTGAATTGGGAGTTAGGTGCTCTGCAGACATTGTGCATGATGTGATTTTTTTTCTTCTTCTTTTAACATTTCTCCCCTCCTTTCCCCTCTCTCTTCCACCACCATCACACTTCCCCTTTTCCTTATCTGCCCCGCATTCCTACCACTAAATCCAGGGCTATCAGCGATCCAACCACTTCATTGCAACTCAAGGTGAGTGCCGGCCGAGGGACGAGTACACAACGGTGCCGTACGCTGGTGCAGGGGGGGGGGGGGTGTTGTGTCGATGCAGTGCAGGCAGTGGCGGACCTAGAGATTTTTTTCCTGGGGTGGCGTGAGGTTCAAGGAGGAGGGGGGGGGGCAATGCACATTATTCAAAACTCGGATTTCATCGAATGTGTTTTGTTCTCTACTGTTTGAGATGCGTTTGGTGCGGGTCTCATTGACCTTCACCATGCATGTACATAAAATATACTTTAAAACATATTATCTGATTTATAAATGGGGTGGCAACCGGGGTGGCAAGACTGTGGCCCACAGGTGGCAGCTGCCACCCCTGTTGCCACCCCGTAGATCCGCGCCTGAGTGCAGGGGTGTGTTGTGTGGAAGATTGTGTTGACACTATTGCCCCGTTGCTGACCGTGAAACGAGTCATTTCAATTACTGATGTCTGTTCAAGAGCGCAATCACAGCGGCGCCGTCGGTTGTCGGCCATAACGCTCTCATATCCCCGTCAACCGCCCCCCCCCAAGAATACCCTGCAGCCGCCGCGCGGCCCACTCCTGTCACTCACCGCTGACTGACGTGCTCGGCGAAGTCGCTCCTTCAAGTCCCCCCCCCCCCCCCCCCCCCCCCCCGCCATCTGCCTGTGAGGCATGCTACCTGTCTGATGTCACTTTGATATGAGAATGTAGGCTGCATCCCCAGAAGCATACACACACACATACATAGATACACACACACACACACACACATAGATATATACATACACACACACACACATAGATACATACACACACACACACATAGATAGTGAGACAACCTTTATTCTTCCTCAGCTCAGATCATATTTGCTGTGTGAATGTGTTTCACTACCTAATCCCCCTCTGATACCCCTGTGATACCCCTCTGTGATATCTCTGCATCTTTGTCTTTGGTCTCAGTCCGACTGCTTCGCTAGATGAAATACTTTCCCTTTCACATCCTACGTTTGCATGTTTTCACACATCCCCTACACACACGGGCTGGCGGGTACACATGCACACGCTTCCTCACAGATTGCAGCCGCACCCTTCTCGCTACGCCGTTAAACACCGTCATCTGTACCGCGGGTGTGCGGTAATGCTTGATCTGAGCTTGCATATGAATGAGGCCGCCTCCTGCTGCGCGGCGGCGGCGGCCGACTCGGGGCTGATCCGTCGTAGCCGAGATGAGCCCGGAGGCAGGTGTGCCTCCGTAACAGGCAGCAGGTGCTCCGGGGCTAACTCTCTATTATGTCCACGGATGAGGGGGTGGGAGGAAATGGATTTGCGGTTGGGTGGGAGAGGGGGGGGGGTAGGATAAATGTCAAGCGCACTTCGCAGAGGCCGTGTCCGGAGGAACGGCCTCTCGTGGCATGCATACAGATTCCCCGTCGAGCACCATCCGTCTCTCGTGTGACTGCCCCATCCCTCTCGGCGGTACATGCCCAGCCTCTGCTGCCACGGCACAAAATGCACACCTCGTGTCACCCGTACGAGTGGAATGCAATGGCGCACCGAGATTCATTCCCAAACTATGAAGTGACTTGCGCTGCCGGCCTTTGACCCCGTGCCGGTCCGAGTAGCCAGCCCACGTCTGCATATTGAAAACACGGCTGCCATCGGCTCACCTGCGGTCGAGTGCTGCACGGCGCGGTGTCAACTGTTACGAAAGGGAGAACGGCAGCCACGCACTGCAGCTTCCCTCTTTTTCAAAAGGCAAGCAAGGTTGGTCCTCCTCCTCCTCCTGCTCATACTATTGTATTTTTCAGCCTCAACAGAGCCTTGCCAAGTTTGCCCTTGGGCGTATAGTCAAATGCTTACTTTCCGCTTCTGCTCGCAAGGCAACAGTGAGGGCAAAAAATAAAAACAGGGGAAAGTGCTGCTGTGTGCAGGAATGTGTTCCCTCACTGTAGCAGGTGTGTTGAGATCAAACCCCTCCGGATGACAGTGTTCTATTTCTGTTGTGTGTGTTGGTGTTTTTATCCTAATAGACACCTTACTGTGTTACCAAACCATCCTTTGGTAACAATGGTGACGGTATCAAAGGCAGTAACAAAAGACACAATAGTATTATTATTATATATAATATATTATATTGCTATCTATGATATATAATATATACAAAGGCAGTATCAAAAGAGACTTATTATATGTAATATGTTATATTAACATATATCTATATAATATATAATATAATATATACAAAGGCAGTAACAAAAACGAATATTATTATTATATATTATAATAATATATGATGTAATTTATATATGAAACAATGTGTGTGTTGAGCAGTTGTAAAAATGGGATATTTTGTCCAGTAGAATGGCGTAGCCTGACCAGCTCAGCGGACAGTACGAGGCGGTGTGAGATATTATCACAGCCTCGGTGTAATGAAATCTGTGAAGGTGTCGTCTGCCCGGGCGGGTTGTGAGTTATGTCAGTCAGCAGCGAGCTCGGAAACGCAGCACAGGAGCTCGCTGGCGCCGTGGCTGGGAGTCGGTGGGCGTACTGCCACGACACTTCACCGGGTGTTAGCAGAACACGGAGGGGAAAGTTTGAGAATGACACACTGTTACTCTATTCTAGGACATGGATTACATCCTGCTGTTCACCAATGGTTATTGCTGCTATTTACTGTGACTTATAGGCTCATCTCTCCACCCTCTGTATCCTCCACTCTCTCTGCTCCTCAACCCCCTCATCGCCTTTACCCCCCCCCCCCTTCTGTATCTCCTCCCAAACAGGTCCCAAGCAGGAGATGATCTATGACTTCTGGCGGATGGTGTGGCAGGAAAACTGCTTCAGTATTGTCATGATCACCAAGCTGGTGGAAGTGGGCAGGGTGAGAGTCTCGTTCCTTTGTCCTGTGACCCTTGTGTCCTGTGGAAATAATGGATGAAAGGGACGTACTGTGTATGGCTGGAATGCCTAAAACACACGCACAAAAAAAAAAAAAAAAGTCGTCAGAGGAGCTTCTTCACTCGACATCATTGTGAGCAGCAAATGGCCGGCTGCATAGGGTGGATGATAAGCATTAACCTACGAGTTTGATGATAGAGGTCCAAGATCAAATCTTTTATTTATGTTTTCGAGCCATCTGTGGAACATTCTGAGTTTTATTCTAATCCCAGTCCTGTGGTTGCAGGATGTTGCACAGCAGGCCCTATAGCACCATATACTATATAAGATAAAGAGTTGCAAGTAGCATGATATGCTAAGTATGCTAGCAGGATATGCTAAGTCAGTGTTTCTCAACCCAGTCCTCAAGGACCCCCTATCCTGCATATTTTCTTTGCAACCCTGAATAGGTACCTGTTTGTAGTTATTCAACCAATCAGCAATGAATTTTGTCAGATGTTGCACACCTTGCATAATTAAGTGCTGCGAGATGATTGGTCGAGTAAGTACAAGCAGGACTACCTATGCAGGGTTACAATGAAAATCTGCAGGATAGGGGTTCCTTGAGGACTGGGTTGAGAAACACTGTGCTAAGTAGCTGTGTAACTAAGTCTGTGTGTGGCTATGGGGGTGAAAATCCCACATAGCCCTTCTATTTATTTATTTTTTTGAATTTTCCCCCTTTTTCTTCCCAATTGTACCCGTCCAATTACCCCACTCTTCCGAGCCGTCCAGTCGCTGCTCCACCCCCTCTGCCGATCCGAGGAGGCCTGCAGACTACCACATGCCTCCTCCGATACATGTGGAGTCACCAGCCGCTTCTTTTCACCTGACGGTGAGGAGTTTCACCAGGGGGATGTAGCGCATGGGAGAATGACGCTATTCCCCCCAGTCCCCCCCCCCCAACAGGCACCCTGACCGACCAGAGGAGGTGCTAGTGCAGCAACCAGGACTCATACCCACATCCGGCTTACCACCCGCAAACACAGCCAGTTGTGTCTGTAGGGGCGCCTGACCAAGCCGGAGGTAACACGGGGATTCGAACCGGCGATCTCTGTGTTGGTAGGCAACGGAATAGACCGCTATGCTACCTGGACGCCCATAGCCCACCTTTAAACTGAACTAACTTTCTAGGTTATGTACAAACCCCAGTTCCAGTGAAGTTGGGACGTTGTGTAAAAGGTAAATAAAAACAGAATACAATGATTTGAAAATCCTTTTCCACCTATATTCAACTGAATACACTACAAAGACGAGATATTTAATGTTCAAACTGATAAACTTTATTGTTTTGTTTTTTTTGCAAATATTCACTCATTCTGAATTTGATGCTTGCAACACATTCCAAAGAAGCTGGTACAGGGGCATGTTCACCACTGTGTTACACCACCTTTCCTTTTAACAACACTCAGTAAGTGTTTGGGAACTGAGGACACCACTTGTTGAAGCTTTGTAGGTGGGATTCTTCCCCATTCTTGCTTGATGTACGACTTCAGTTGCTCAACAGTCTGGGGTCTCCGTTGTCGTATTTTGCGCTTCATAATGCACCACACATTTTCAATGGGAGACGGGTCTGGACTGCAGGCAGGCCAGTCCAGTACCCGCACTCTTTTACTACGAAGCCCCGCTGGTGTAACACGTGCAGAATGTGGCTTGGCATTGTCTTGCTGAAATAAGCAGGGACGTCCCTGAAAAAGACGTCGCTTGGATGGCAGCATATGTTGCTCCAAAACCTGTATGTACCTTTCAGCATTAATGGTGCCTTCACAGATGTGCAAGTTACCCATGATGCCATGGGCACTAACACCCCCCCCCCCCATACCATCACAGATGCTGGCTTTTGGACTGTGCGCTGATAACAATCTGGACGGTCCTTTTCCTCTTTAGCCCGGAGGACACGACGTCCATGATGTCCACTTTGCGTCAGTCCATCTCAGATGAGCTCGGGCCAGAGAAGCGGGCGGTGTTTCTGGGTGGTGTTGATATCTGGCTTTGGCTTTGCATGGTGGAGTTTTAACTTGCACTTGTAGATGTAGCGACAAACTTGTGTTAACTGACGATGGTTTTCCCAAGTGCTCCTGAGCCCACGTGGTAATAATATCCTTTACACAATGATGTCGGTTTTTAATGCAGTGCCGCCCGAGGGGTCGAAGGTCACGGGCATTCAATGTTGGTTTTCGGCCTTGCCGCTTACATGCAGAGATTTCTCCGGATTCTCTGAATCTTGTGATGATATTATGGACTGTAGATGATGAAATCCCTAAATTCCTTGCAGTTGTACGTCGAGAAACGTTGTTCTTAAACCGTTGGACTATTTGCTCACGCAGTTGTTCACAAAGTGGTGAACCTCACCCCATCCTTGCTTGTGAACGACTGAGCCTTTTGGGGATGCTCCTTTTATACCCAATCATGACACTCACCTGTTTCCAGTTAACCTGTTCACCTGTGGAATGTTCCCAACAGGTGGTTTTGAGCATTCCTCAACTTTCCCAGTCTTTTGTTGCCCCTGTCCCAGCTTCTCTGGAACGTGTTGCAGGCATCAAATTCAAAATGAGTGAATATTTGCAAAAAACAATAAAGTTCATCAGTTTGAACATTAAATATCTTGTCTTTGTAGTGTATTCAATTGAATATAGGTGGAAAAGGATTTGCAAGTCATTGTATTCTGTTTTAAATCACATTTTACACAACGTCCCAACTTAGTTGGAATCGGGGTTTGTATAAAGGCCATCAGGGGTTTAGTGGTTAGCACTGATCCCTCACACCGAGCTCCTCTGTGTGGAGTTTGGATGTTCTCATTGTGGAAAAAAAAAAACCTACAGCGAAAAATAAATTCTTAAAGTTGCCACTCGTAGATTGAAAATTCCAGCAGCTTTAATCTCGCACTTGCAGGCAAGGGAGACCAGTAACTTACGTACTGTTGTTCTGAAAGACTGGCTGCTCAGACGTAAAGGAGCAGTTCTTTCTATATAGTAAGTAGCAGTCTACAGATGATGTAATGTCAGTTCACAGGCTTATGTCAGTTGCATTCACAGTAGCATGGTAGACTTACTAGCTCCAACACCAATGTGAAACTATGTAAACAAATTTACATTGTATACCACAGACCTTGGCCTTGGAAATAGAGCAGTGTCATTTGCATAAATAAGGGCAGTTAGCATATAGAAGGACAATATAACCCGCTAGTAGTAGTGGTAGCATATAGAAGGGCAATCAACAGGGTAAGAGTCCTCCAGGGAGTAATCAAATGAGAGATGATTCAATTGGGCTCAAATTAGGTAAGCGCCTATCTAGAGAGGTACTCAGATCTTGGTGCCTTCCTGTCTGAAGGAAAGCCCTTGATCATAATGGAGGTGGGGGGAAAAACGTCCACACTGTGTTGGTGAGGCGTTTCCTCCTCTTCTCGATGTACTGGAGACTAAAACCGTGGTTCTCACTCTGGTTGTTCAGCAGTTCTGGTGGAACCCGAGGTTCAGAACCACTGCTCTGAATTGTCCATAGCTGGAATGGTGAGTGAGTGGCTGTGTGAGTCCAACTGTGATTGACCGTTGACCTGTCTTGGTGTCTCTCTGCCTCTCGTGCATGATAGGATAGACTCCCGATGGGCGTCTGGGTAGCAGAACGGTCTATTTCGTTGTCTACCAACACGGGGATCGCCCGTTTTAATCCCCGTCTTACCTCCGGCTTGGTCGGGCGTCTCTACAGACACGATTGGCGGCGTCTGCGGGTGGGAAGCCGGGTGTGGGTATGTGTCTTGTTCGCTGCACTAGCGCCTCCTGTGGTCGGTTGCATGGGGTGCCTGTTCGGGGGGGGGGTTGTACTGGGGGGGAATAGCGTGATCCTCCCACACGCTATGTCCCCCTGGCGAAACTCCTCACTGTCAGGTGAAAAGAAGCAGCTGGCGACTCCATATGTATCGGAGGAAGCACTTGGTAGTCTGCAGCCCTCCCCGGATCGGCAGAGGGGGTGGAGCAGCGACCAGGACGGCCCGGAAGAGGGGGATGAAGAAAAAAGGGGGGAAATCCCCCCCCCCCAAAAAAAAAAGAAGGGTAGACTTCCGACACCTACAATGCTGACTTGGGCAGTGGATTAATGGACGTGTTATACGTGGAAGTCTCTGACTGTAGCTGTATGGCAGAAGAAGCTGAAGCTCCGCCCCTGTGAACTGTTCTGTTTTTACTTGTTCAGATGAAGTGCTGCAAGTACTGGCCCGATGACAGCGAGCTCTATGGAGACATTAAGATAACGCTGCTGAAAACAGAAACACTGGCGGAGTACACCGTCCGCACTTTCGCTATGGAGCGGGTGAGTCGCACTCTCTTTATTTCGACCTCCAGCCTATTTTTTTTTTATTGCCTGTATTCCAGAAATATATATATACTGTAATGTGCAGATAATACAATCCCTCGCACTGTCCCCCCAAACTGAAATGTACTTTTAGTTCAGTACCATTTTATTTATGGGTTTCTGTCCCGGGACGTTTACCCAGGAGTCCGGTTCTTAAGTTCAAGTGACAGCGTTTCATTGTTTATCTCTGCAGAGAGGCTACCCCACTAAACACGAGGTTCGCCAGTTCCATTTCACCTCCTGGCCTGAGCACGGCGTACCCTACCACGCCACGGGCCTGCTGGCCTTCCTACGCCAGGTCAAGGCCTCCACGCCGTCGGACGCCGGGCCTGTGGTGGTCCACTGCAGGTGACTGACGGCGAACTTTTAGTCCCGTCTGAACATCTGGCGAGAGTTTATTTGGAAGGCGCTTTTTCTACCTCAAGCCGGTCATCGGGTACCACCAGCGCTGCTGGCTTTCTGCTCTGCCAGCTTGTTCGGTCCGTCGTTCCAGTTATTCCAGATTCCACTCACCAAGGTTTTGGACCTCAGGCGCATCCTGGAAAACCTGGAAATTTATACAGTAGTTTTCCGGTCATGGAAAACACCTGGAAAGTGATAAAATTGATCAAATATCTTGGAAAGATGATTGAAGTCATGGACAATAGTAAAGACAGGTTATAACATGGTGTGTTTAGCTGCTGACAGTGCATGTTTTCACCCTTATGTTCAGCTGCTGTCACTACACAACACACTCCACTCATGATAAGACTTAAACACTGGGTGCTGGATCCTGAATATATAAATATATAGCGGCGTCCGGGTAGCATGGCGGTCTATTCCGTTGCCTACCAACATGGGGCTCGCCAGTTCGAATCCCCGTGTTACCTCCGGCTTGGTCGGACGACCCTACAGAAAAAATTGGTTGTGTCTGCGGGTGGGAAGCCGGATGTGGGTATGTGTCCTGGTCGCTGCACGAGCGCCTCCTCTGGTTGGTCGGGGCACCTGTTCGGGGGGGGGTAACTGGGGGGAGTAGTGTGATACTCCCACGCGCTACGTCCCCCTGGTGAAACTCCTCACTGTCAGGTGAGAAGAAGCGGCTGGTGACACCTCATGTATCGGAGGAGACATGTGGTAGTCTGCAGCCCTCCCCGGGTCGGCAGAGGGGGTGGAGCGGCAACCGGGACGGCTCGGAAGAGTGGGGTAATTGGCCGTATACAATTGTGGAGGAAAAAGGGGGGAAAACCCCAATTAAAAAAAACAAAACAAAACAAAAAAAACACGCACTCCCGTCTGAACTTGTGATATGGAACTTGTGATACCGCCACACGGACGTTCCAGGCAAGATGTGGATTCTGGCAAAGGTCGGCTTTAATTCTGGGCCATGTGTTCAGTGAGCGGCTAAAAGTTAGACGGTCCATTTAGAGACTCCTGTGGCTTCCACTGGAGGTTAATAGTAAGCAACATTGGTAACACTTTAGTATGGGGAACGTAGCCACCATTAATTAGGTGCTTATTAGCATGCAAATTAGCAACATATTGGCTCTTAATTGGTCATTATTACGTACTCATTAATGCCTTATTCTGCATGGCCTTATTATATAACCAGTAAGCCATTAACTATGAGTTTTCCCTCTATAACCTCAGAAGTATTGCTTATTAGTAGCACCATCTCAATATGCTTTGCTTAGTATGGCCTTTATAAGGTGGTAGTACCACAAGAAGAGTTATTCTCCCTTACTAACACTTAATGAATATGCTCTGTTCTTACATAACAACACACAAAGCTACAAGTGTTCATAGTGTTAAATTACTCTAAATTAAGTTTTTGTTACTTAGAATATGTTCCCCATACTAAAGTGACATCTTGATCATTACTAATTCACTAGCAATTATGTTTTTTTATGTTCCCCATACTAAAGTGTTACCGCAACATTTTATTTATAGCACTCTTTTAAACACACTCTTACAAAGAGCTTTTCACTCAAGGCAGGAAATAGACGTAAAGACATAAAATACATTGCATGATTATAAAACGTGGTGTAAGGGACAACAGCCCAAGCTTAGAAACGCACCGTCAGTACTGAATACCGACCGTCCATGAGTGGAGGCTACCGTGTGTATCACAGCAAAAGTTAAATGCCATGGAAAAGTCCTGGAAAAGTCCTGGAAAGGGGTGTTATAAAGAGTGGGAACCCTGACTTGGACAAACAGGTGAATGTAGAGAACCACCTGGCAGAATAGAAAGCCGGCAGTACCGGTGGTACCTGAGGACCCGATTGAAAACCACCTGCCTTTGTGTCAGGCGTTGTGAATCATTAATGAAGGGTCTCGGGGGGGGGGGGGGTTGGGAGGGATCAGGACCAGAGGTGACTATATAACAAAAGCTCTTGCCAAGTATGTGCCGGTACAGCCGGTGTGCAGCCACGCTGACCTCGATTGTGTCTCCTGTGCGGTTGTGTCTCTGTGCGGTTGTGTCTCTGTGTGGTTGTGTCTGTGCGGTTGTGTCTCTGTGTGGTTGTGTCTGTGCGGTTGTGTCTCCTGTGTGGTTGTGTCTGTGCGGTTGTATCTCCTGTGCGGTTGTGTCTCGTGTGCGGTTGTGTCTGTCTGGTTGTGTCTCTGTGCGGTTGTGTCTCCTGTGCGGTTGTGTCTCCTGTGCGGTTGTGTCTCCTATGTGGTTGTGTCTCTGTGCGGTTGTGTCTCTGTGCGGTTGTGTCTGTGCGGTTGTGTCTCCTGTGTGGTTGTGTCTGTGCGGTTGTATATCCTGTGCGGTTGTGTCTCGTGTGCGGTTGTGTCTGTCTGGTTGTGTCTCTGTGCGGTTGTGTCTCCTGTGCGGTTGTGTCTCCTGTGCGGTTGTGTCTCTGTGCGGTTGTGTCTGTGCGGTTGTGTCTCCTGTGTGGTTGTGTCTCTGTGCGGTTGTGTCTCTGTGCGGTTGTGTCTCTGTGCGGTTGTGTCTCCTGTGTGGTTGTGTCTCCTGTGTGGTTGTGTCTCTGTGCGGTTGTGTCTCTGTGCGGTTGTGTCTCCTGTGTGGTTGTGTCTCTGTGCGGTTGTGTCTCCTGTGTGGTTGTGTCTCTGTGCGGTTGTGTCTCTGTGCGGTTGTGTCTCCTGTGTGGTTGTGTCTCTGTGCGGTTGTGTCTCTGTGTGGTTGTGTCTCTGTGCGGTTGTGTCTCCTGTGTGGTTGTGTCTCTGTGCGGTTGTGTCTCTGTGCGGTTGTGTCTCTGTGCGGTTGTGTCTCTGTGCGGTTGTGTCTCCTGTACGGTTGTGTCTGTGCGGTTGTGTCTCCTGTGTGCGGTTGTGTCTCTGTGCGGTTGTGTCTCTGTACGGTTGTGTCTGTGCGGTTGTGTCTCCTGTGTGCGGTTGTGTCTCTGTGTGGTTGTGTCTCTGTGCGGTTGTGTCTCTGTGCGGTTGTGTCTCTGTGCGGTTGTGTCTCTGTGCGGTTGTGTCTCCTGTACGGTTGTGTGTCTGTGCGGTTGTGTCTCCACAGCATCGGCGCCGGCAGGACGGGCTGTTACATCGTGCTGGATGTCATGTTGGACATGGCCGAGTGTGAAGGAGTGGTGGACATCTACAACTGTGTCAAGACCCTCTGCTCCAGACGCATCAACATGATCCAGACGGAGGTGTGTGGTGGTGGGGGTGGTGGGGGGGGGCAGTGGGGGCTGGGGGGGCAGCTGGCGCCACACCATCGCTGGTTGAGTCTTGCAGCAGCCGGTGTGTTCTCAGATGCTGAAAGCTGCAGCGCTGTGACTACTGTGTTGTATTACAGTGAAAAGTACTGATTACTGTGTTGTAGTACAGTCAAAAGTACTGACTACTGTGTTGTATTGCAGTGAAAGGTACTGACTACTGTGTTGTATTACAGTGAAAAGTACTGACTACTGTGTTGTATTACAGTGAAAGGTACTGATTACTGTGTTGTAGTACAGTCAAAAGTACTGACTACTGTGTTGTATTACAGTGAAAGGTACTGACTACTGTGTTGTATTACAGTGAAAAGTACTGACTACTGTGTTGTATTACAGTGAAAAGTACTGACTACTGTGTTGTATTACAGTGAAAGGTACTGACTACTGTGTTGTATTACAGTGAAAGGTACTGACTACTGTGTTGTATTACAGTGAAAAGTACTGACTACTGTGTTGTATTACAGTGAAAGGTACTGACTACTGTGTTGTATTACAGTGAAAAGTACTGACTACTGTGTTGTATTACAGTGAAAGGTACTGACTACTGTGTTGTATTACAGTGAAAAGTACTGACTACTGTGTTGTATCACAGTGAAAGGTACTGACTACTGTGTTGTATTACAGTGAAAGGTACTGACTACTGTGTTGTATTACAGTGAAAAGTACTGACTACTGTGTTGTATCACAGTGAAAGGTACTGACTACTGTGTTGTATTACAGTGAAAGGTACTGACTACTGGGTTGTATTACAGTGAAAAGTACTGACTACTGTGTTGTATTACAGTGAAAAGTACTGACTGCTGTGTTGTATTACAGTGAAAAGTACTGACTACTGTGTTGTATTACAGTGAAAGGTACTGACTACTGGGTTGTATTACAGTGAAAAGTACTGACTACTGTGTTGTATTACAGTGAAAAGTACTGACTGCTGTGTTGTATTACAGTGAAAAGTACTGACTACTGTGTTGTATTACAGTGAAAGGTACTGACTACTGTGTTGTATTGCAGTGAAAAGTACTGACTACTGTGTTGTATTGCAGTGAAAGGTACTGACTACTGTGTTGTATCACAGTGAAAGGTACTGACTACTGTGTTGTATTACAGTGAAAGGTACTGACTACTGTGTTGTATTACAGTGAAAGGTACTGACTACTGGGTTGTATTACAGTGAAAAGTACTGACTACTGTGTTGTATTACAGTGAAAGGTACTGACTACTGTGTTGTATTACAGTGAAAGGTACTGACTACTGTGTTGTATTACAGTGAAAAGTACTGACTACTGTGTTGTATTACAGTGAAAGGTACTGACTACTGTGTTGTATTGCAGTGAAAAGTACTGACTACTGTGTTGTATTGCAGTGAAAGGTACTGACTACTGTGTTGTATCACAGTGAAAGCTACTGACTACTGTGTTGTATTACAGTGAAAGGTACTGACTACTGTGTTGTATCACAGTGAAAGGTACTGACTACTGTGTTGTATTGCAGTGAAAGGTACTGACTACTGTGTTGTATCACAGTGAAAGGTACTGACTACTGTGTTGTATCGCAGTGAAAGGTACTGACTACTGTGTTGTATCACAGTGAAAGGTACTGACTACTGTGTTGTATTAGAGTGAAAGGTACTTACTACTGGGTTGTATTACAGTGAAAAGTACTGACTACTGTGTTGTATTACAGTGAAAAGTACTGACTGCTGTGTTGTATTACAGTGAAAAGTACTGACTACTGTGTTGTATTACAGTGAAAGGTACTGACTACTGTGTTGTATTGCAGTGAAAAGTACTGACTACTGTGTTGGAATTCAGTGAAAGGTACTGACTACTGGGTTGTATTACAGTGATAGCTACTGACTACTGTGTTGTATTGCAGTGAAAGGTACTGACAACTGTGTTGTATTACAGTGAGAAGTACTGCCTGCTGTGTTATATTACAGTGAAAAGTACTGACTACTGTGTTGTATTACAGTGAAAGGTACTGGCTACTGTGTTGTATTACAGTGAAAAGTACTGACTACTGGGTTGTATTGCAGTGAAAGGTACTGACTACTGTGTTGTATTACAGTGAAAAGTACTGAATACTGTGTTGTATTACAGTGAAAAGTACGGACTACTGGGTTGTATTACAGTGAAAAGTACTGACTACTGGGTTGTATTACAGTGAAAAGTACTGACTACTGTCTTGTATTACAGTGAAAAGTGCTGACTACTGTGTTGTATTATAGTGAAAGGTACTGACTACTGTGTTGTATTACAGTGAAAAGTACTGACTACTGTGTTGTATTACAGTGAAAGGTACTGACTACTGTGTTGTATTACAGTGAAAGTACTGACTACTGGGTTGTATTACAGTATTTTAACTTGCCACAACATGAACTCCCCTCTGCAGGCATTTCACACCAGAACGACCGGGATTTCACCCCTACCTAGAACGACACGGTTTTTAAACTCTATATTCTGTCAGGATTAATACCCAGTTGAGATATTAATGCAGTACATATGTTAGTATGTCTGTTATGAAACTAACTGACACCAAAATTAACATTTTAACAACTTTAATACTATTTTTAAACAGTTTATAACACAAATAAACATGGACGCAAGCACCCCAAGCATACCGCTAAGCGTTTTCCATTATAATTTTTTTCTTTTTGAATTCTCCTTTGAATTATCATAACTTGTTTTTGTGCGATTGATCTACAACTCATTTTAATGCAAATATACACTACCGTTCAAAAGTTTGGGATCACATTGAAATGTCCATATTTTTGAAGGAAATGCACTGTACTTTTCAATGAAGATAACTTTAAACTAGTCTTAACTTTAAAGAAATACACTCTATACATTGCTAATGTGGTAAATGACTATTCTAGCTGCAAATGTCTGGTTTTTGGTGCAATATCTACATAGGTATATAGAGGCCCATTTCAAGCAACTATCACTCCAGTGTTCTAATGGTACAATGTGTTTGCTCATTGGCTCAGAAGGCTAATTGATGATTAGAAAACCCTTGTGCAATCATGTTCACACATCTGAAAACAGTTTAGCTCGTTACAGAAGCTACAAAACTGACCTTCCTTTGAGCAGATTGAGTTTCTGGAGCATCACATTTGTGGGGTCAATTAAACGCTCAAAATGGCCAGAAAAAGAGAACTTTCATCTGAAACTCGACAGTCTATTCTTGTTCTTAGAAATGAAGGCTATTCCATGCGAGAAATTGCTAAGAAATTGAAGATTTCCTACACCGGTGTGTACTACTCCCTTCAGAGGACAGCACAAACAGGCTCTAACCAGAGTAGAAAAAGAAGTGGGAGGCCGCGTTGCACAACTGAGCAAGAAGATAAGTACATTAGAGTCTCTAGTTTGAGAAACAGACGCCTCACAGGTCCCCAACTGGCATCTTCATTAAATAGTACCCGCAAAACACCAGTGTCAACATCTACAGTGAAGAGGCGGCTGCGGGATTCTGGGCTTCAGGGCAGAGTGGCAAAGAAAAAGCCATATCTGAGACTGACCAATAAAAGAAAAAGATTAAGATGGGCAAAAGAACACAGACATTGGACAGAGGAAGACTGGAAAAAAGTGTTGTGGACGGATGAATCCAAGTTTGAGGTGTTTGGATCACAAAGAAGAACGTTTGTGAGACGCAGAACAAATGAAAAGATGCTGGAAGAATGCCTGACGCCATCTGTTAAGCATGGTGGAGGTAATGTGATGGTCTGGGGTTGCTTTGGTGCTGGTAAGGTGGGAGATTTGTACAGGGTAAAAGGGATTCTGAATAAGGAAGGCTATCACTCCATTTTGCAACGCCATGCCATACCCAGTGGACAGCGCTTGATTGGAGCCAATTTCATCCTACAACAGGACAATGACCCTAAACACACCTCCAAATTGTGCAAGAACTATTTAGAGCAGAAGCAGGCAGCTGGTATTCTATCGGTAATGGAGTGGCCAGCGCAGTCACCAGATCTGAACCCCATTGAGCTGTTGTGGGAGCAGCTTGACCGTATGGTACGCAAGAAGTGCCCATCCAACCAATCCAACTTGTGGGAGCTGCTTCTGGAAGCGTGGGGTGCAATTTCTCCAGATTACCTCAACAAATTAACAGCTAGAATGCCAAAGGTCTGCAATGCTGTAATTGCTGCAAATGGAGGATTCTTTGACGAAAGCAAAGTTTGATGTAAAAAAAATCTTATTTCAAATACAAATCATTATTTCTAACCTTGTCAATGTCTTGACTCTATTTTCTATTCATTTCACAACATATGGTGGTGAATAAGTGTGACTTTTCATGGAAAACACAAAATTGTTTGGGTGATCCCAAACTTTTGAACGGTAGTGTATGTACTTTTAGGAGCATGCAGGGAGCGGCAGGTCTATACAATTTTTTTTCACAAATTTATTAAACTTTGAAAATCCAAAACCGTCAAAATGACTAGACGATTAATATTTTTTGGTTTATTTTAACTTTTGGATAGAAAATGTTAAGTGAGATTGACAGTTCTAGTTTTCCATCTTTCACAAAGTAGTGAAACAAGACAGACTGGTGGGATTCTAGAAAGCGTTACTCCCGGTGCCGAGGCAACACAAGTCGATAAACGCCAAAGTGCACCTGTTATTTTTCTTTTGGATTGCTTTTTAAAAAAGAAAACTGTATCGAACTTATTTTGAAATCTCAACAAGCGGGGAGGAAAGGAAACGAGGAAGAGGGTTGATTTAATGCTCTGTAACCTTGAATGTATTCATGTCCTTTTGTTTGGTTTGATGTCAGGACAAATGGCCTCACTAGTTACACAGCATCTAATTATAATTCTATTTCAAACTAATGTGTCAACTTGGATGGCTGTTCTGATGTCTCTGCCAGTTTCCCCATATATATGTGTGTGTGTATGTATATATGTATATATATATATATATATATATAGAGAGAGAGAGGGAGAGAGAGAGAGAGGGAGGTTTACTGGCTGTAAACTCGTGTCAAGGTGTGGGCCGGGTGACACGGAGCACGCTGACAGTTGTGACTATCAGCTGACATCACAACACCAATTAACTTCAATATTAGTCTTCTCAAGTAGCCAGTTAAAAGTGATGGTCTAATTACTGCAACAAGCATTCTGTTTGTAGATCGCTCAATTACCACCCTCTCTCTCTCTCTCTCTCTCCCTTCCCATAATTGACCCCCTCTCAGTTCAATTCAATTCAATTCAGTTCAGTTCAGCTCAATTCAGTGATGCTTTATTGGCATGACTGCATTAATTACAATGTTGCCAAAGAAAAACAGGTCAACAGAGTACTAAAACAAATAAAAAGAGAAAAGAAGAAAAAGGAATACATAGTTCTGGCAGAAACATACAACAGCACTTGAACAGAAACTGACAGTAATTGACAGTGTTTTGGTCACTCACTGACCCTTAGATTATGACATTCTGACACATATTGTATATGTATCTCATCTTTCTCTCTCTTTCTCTCTCCCATAATTGACCTCCCCCCTCTCTCTCTCGCTCTCACTCTCTCTCTCCCTTAATTGACCCCCCTCTCTCTCCCATAATTGACCCCTCTCTCTCCCCCATAATTGACCTCCCTCTCTCTCTCTCTTCCATAATTGACCCCTCTCTCTCCCCCATAATTGACCTCCCTCTCTCTCTCGCATAATTGACCCCCCCCCTCTCTCTGTCTTTCTCTCTCCCATAATTGACCCCCCCCCGCTGTCAAATTCAAATTCAGAAGTGTTTTGTTGGCATGACAGATAGACAGTTGTGTTGCTAAAGCAGTCATTACCAACAGACCAAAACATCAGATATAACAGATACCAAGAATCACAACATGTACAGGTGCTGTATAAAAACCAGGTTGGTAATTAGTGACCCGTAGTACTTACTAATTATTTATTATTTAACTACCGTCTCTCCTCACCCCCTGCAGGAGCAGTACGTGTTCATCCATGACGCCATCCTGGAGGCGTGTCTGTGCGGCGAGACGGCCATCCCCGTCAACGAGTTTGCCCTCACCTACAAAGAGATGCTGAAGGTGGACTCTCAGAGCAACACCTCCCAGTTCAGAGAGGAGTTCCAGGTAACACACACACACACACACACACACACTCAAACCCCGACACGTGAAGGTCCGGTAGGTGTAGGTGATGTCCTCCTGTGTGCATGAACACCAAGTCCCAGTCCCTATAAGCATGTCCGTTTTGCTTCTGTGCTGTGAGGAGCAATGCTCGGGCTGACCTCATCTCTGTTACCCCTCTGCTCAGCTCACCGGTGGTAATCCTCGCCGACCTTTGGCCCGAAAAATTGCCAATTCTTGTTTCATAGAAGGCGATTAATTTCTTTTAGTGCTGCTTGTGTAACCAGTCCAGTAAAGCAGATGCTCATTACTGCGTCACGTAGCCTGAATGCGTTACCGGCAGTTAGCAGCTGAAACGTGCTGTTCATTCCGGGAGTCCTTCACAATATGAAGCGAGTTAGGTAATCACCTCCATTGTGCGCTCCCTTTCCAGTTTCAAGAGCGTCGTAATCTGCTCGTTAATGATGGAGGAGCTCGCAAGTGTTTTTATCCATTAAGCCTGTGTGGTTCTGATCGGTGGTAAATGTTGTGTTAAGTTTCTCCGGGATGATCAGACTGTGCCATATTTGTGGCTGTCATGTTGTGGCGGCGCGGAAGTGGAGGATATTTCCTCCGACTTCGCCCATCTCTGTCTGATCCTGTTTGTGTTTTGCTTGGTCTGTCTTTTCTTATCATAATCTTCTTTCCGAGTCTCTCGCGTTATCCTCTCATCACAAACGCTTTGGTGCTAATGGGCGCCCGTTAGCTCACCCACACATCGGCGCACATGCACAAAATCAGAGTCGCACACAGACACGCACACAAAAATGTTTTCTATTATCTGTGTTTTTCATCGTTGTCTGAGCATGTTTTGTTTTTTTTCCCCTCCATTTCCTCACGCCGTCCATCAGACTCTGAACTCGGTGACCCCTCACCTCGACGTGGAGGAGTGCAGCATCTCTCTGATGCCGCGGAACCGGGAGAAGAACCGTAGCATGGACGTCCTGCCGCCGGACCGCGCCCTGGCTTTCCTGGTCACCACCGAGGGGGAGGGGAACAACTACATCAACGCCGCGCTCACTGATAGCTTCTTGCGGCCCGCCGCCTTCGTGGTGACGCCGCACCCCCTGCCCGCCACCACCACTGACTTCTGGCGGCTTGTCTATGACTACGGCTGCAGCTCGGTGGTCATGCTCAACCAGCTCAACCAGTCCAACTCTGCCTGGGTAAGACGAGAGGGAAGAAGATAGGAGCAAAGGGGGAGAATGAGATTGGGGGGGGAGGTTGAAGTGGCAGGATGGGTGGGCGTCCAGGTAGCCTAGCAACACAACATTGGAGAACTCAGATGGGGGGGGGGAAAAGCTCGCCTTTGAGTCTGATTGGTTCGTTCTCTTGTCAGTCAGTGTAGCCAACCAGTTAAAACCAAATGCATGAAGGGCGTCCAGGTAGCATAGCGGTCTATTCCATTCCCTACCAACACGGCAATCGCCGGTTCGAATCTCCGTGTTACCTCCGGCTTGGTCGGGCGTCCCTACGGACACGATTGGCCGTGTCTGCTGGTGGGAAGCCGGATGCGGGCATGTGGTCCTAGTCGCTGCACTGACGCCTCCTCTGGTCAGTCGGGCCGCCTGTTCGGGGGGGGGGGGGGATAGCGTGATCCTCCCACGTGCTACGTCCCCCTGGTGAAACTCCTCACTGTCAGGTGAAAAGAAGCGGCTGGCGACTCCACATGTATGGGAGGAGGCATGTGGTAGTCTGCAGCCCTCCCCGGATCGGCAGAGGGGGTGGGGCAGCGACCGGGACGGCTCAGAAGGATGGGGTAATTGGCCAAGTACAATTGGGGAGAAAAACGGGGGGGGGGAATCCCAATTTAAAAAAAAGAGAAGTGGCAGGATGGGTTTGGGCGGCCAGCAGAAAGCCCTCCATAATCTAGCCGCTAGCTGCTCAGCTGCTACGGGGCTTGGTTGCGTTATTGGGAGAGATTTCATTACCGCGGGTAGTCATGGAATTAACACGTTCTTATCGTCTCGCCCGTGTTCGCTCATGCGTGGGTTTGTTCTGCCGTCTCCGTATCTCGGCTCCGTCACCGTGCCGTGTAGGATTCCCGCTCGACATTCCCTTCATGCACGTCCACAGAAACCCCTCTCCGGTGCTCTTCTCTTGTCTCCATAATTCTCTCGTTTCACTCATTCTTTCCATCTCTCCGTTTTTCTCCCTCCCCTCTTTCACTCTGGTTGTCTCCTCCTGCCTCGTTCTGCCAGTGGATTAACAGTTTTCCTGTTCTTTGCCCTTCTGAGCCGGGGCTGCCTGTCTCCTGTCTGCGGGCATAAATATTTATTTCTGCTCCTGCCCAAAGTCACCTGTTAATACCCTTCTGTCAATGTGACAAGACATTATCAGTCGCTACTCCAGGGGTGTCCCGTTCTCCCTGCTGTCATCACAAACACTGTTAGCATGTCCACAGTGTCCCCTTGTGTTTTTCTCCCACCAGTCAGAGGAGAGCATTTGGAGTGGTAGTAATTGGAGACCTTATTTTTCTGTGCAGCCACCCTGGACTGACTGCCTGCTTATCTCTGCCAGGCACAGCCGAGGTCCTCGACTCCATTAATTTATAATGTGCTAATGGTAATGATTTAGACTCATGAATAATTCAAATGGGGACGATGGTTTATGTGAGGGATTGTTTCTGGCAACGAATGGTTGTTGTTGCTCACGTAATTTGGGGCGCTGTTTGTAGATAATCACTGTCATTTAGGCTAATTGTCCGAGCTGTCAATACCCAGGTGTCTGGTTACCAGGCTTTGCCATGCAAGGCTGACGTTAAGATACGTCCTCCCTCTAGCAAGTATGGATCTGATCCCCTTGCTCTTTCCCTCTCTCCTTCCATCCCTTCTTCCTCCTCCCCTGTTATTTGCAGCCCTGTCTGCAGTATTGGCCCGAGCCGGGCCTGCAGCAGTATGGACCCATGACAGTGGAGCTTCTGTCCAGGACGGCAGACGACGACGTCATCATCCGCCTCTTCCGGGTTCAGAACATCACGCGGGTAAGTTTGTCACCGTCGGAGTGGTGGTCTCAAAGACTCGCTTCAATAAAAGTCTGTTAGGTTACCACCTTTCGCCGAACGAGGTGACACGGGGACTACTCAGCCGACCGCTCCCTGATGAAAGCCCTTTAATACTAACTACTTAACTAATACTTACCTCCGGCTCGGTCGGGCGTCCCTACACACACACAACTAGCTGGCCATGTCTGCGGGTGGGAAGCCGGATGTGGGTACGTGTCCTGGTCGCTGCACCAGCGGTGTAAGAACATATCGATACACTCGGGTACAGCAATATCATCTTTTGCGATATCGTATCGATTCTCAAAACCACTGTATCGATTTTTAATTGTTTGCATGTAAAGGTTCGTGACAAACATTGTGTGTCGTGTGTAACCGCACAACTGCTAGATACCAGCGTTGTAATCTGTCTTCACCATTTGACTCTTCCACTCCAACCCAACAACGTAAACTGAGACAGGAAGTAGCACGAAGAGCACGGGCCTATGAAACCGCGACATATCGCCTTTCTTACAGTATCGCGATATGTTGAATCATAACCCCGGTATCGTGATGCGTATCTTATCACCAGATTCTCGCCAATACACAGCCCTACGCTGCACCAGCGCCTCCTCTGGTCGGTCAGGGCACCTGTTCAGGGGGGAGGGGGAACTGGGGGGAGTACCGTGATCCCCCCCACGCACTATGTCCCCCTTGGTGAAACTCCAGCGGGGGAGGATGGGTGGAACCACCCGGCAGCGGCTGGTCCAGCGGGGAGGATGGGTGGAACCACCCGGAAGCGGCTGGTCCAGCGGGGAGGATGGGTGGAACCGCCCGGAAGCGGCTGGTCCAGCGGGGAGGGTGGCTGGAACCAGCACTCTGTGTTCAGTGTTGAAGCGGATAAACTAGTCAGCGTGTACACAATGACGCCTGGGAAGTGTATCGCAAAAAGAGAATGCAACCGGAATCTTCCAGATAACACCTTAACTCAGTTTACCTTTGTCTTTAAAAAGATTAAAAAAACATTAAAAAAAAGGTAAAGCCATTTTGCTTTTTTCTTTTTTTTTTTAAAGCTACGGCCAGAGACGGAGTTGGTGAAGAGATGTTGTTGCCTCATGCATGTCTTCATTTGCAGTCCTCTTAGTGAGGAGCAAAAGAGTGTTGGGCTATTGGTCAGCTCTTTAATTGCTTTCTCAATTGCCCCGGGGTGGCAGCCCGGGGTGTTGGTTTAGCAGCGTAATGGTAAGGGTGTGTTTAACTGCTCATTAGCTGACAGGTGTATATATTATATATTATATATGTTTTATCTTTACATACAGAGTGTTAACAAAATACAGAACACACTGATGAAACCTGCCTCACTAAACGTGTAGCTCTGAATAGATAGACAGACAGACAGACAGACAGACAGACAGACAGACAGACAGATAGATAGATAGATAGATAGATAGATAGATAGATAGATAGATAGATAGATAGATAGATAGATAGATAGATAGATAGATAGATAGATGGATGGATGGATGGATGGATGGATGGATGGATGGATCGATCGATCGGTCGATCGATCGATCGATAGTACCATGACAGTAGTGTTAACCATGTACCAGAGCCATTTTCGGCAGCACGGTGGCGCAGCGGTTAGCGCTGTCGCCTCACAGCAAGAAGGACCTGGGTTTGAACCCCGGAGTTGTCCAACCTTGGGGGTCATCCCAGGTCGTCCTCTGTGTGGAGTTTGCACGTTCTCCCCGTGTCTGCGTGGGATTTCTCCGGGTGCTCCAGTTTGCCCCATCATCATAAAGACATGCATCTTAGGGTCCGTACTGTCGTCTGTGCCCCTGACCGAGGCATGGCAAGACAAACTGGAGTTGGTCCCCGGGTGCTGCACGGCGGCTGCTGCTAGCTACACAGCTAGGATGGGTTTAATGCAGAGAGGAGTTTCCCCACAGGGATCATTAAAGTACATCAGAATGAAAAAATAGTCGGATTATAAACGGGACTGTGACGATGACTCTGTATTGTTTGGCTAACAGTCGTTAGCGGAGACGCTCTCACGACGCTGCTGCATCCGTCCACGCATGCGAGTCACCATGTGGTGCTTGGTGTGTACTGGAGTGGGTTTTTATGATGTGTGTACTTTGTGTGTATGTGTAGTACAGAGTGCCTGCATCTCTGGATCAGTGCCTCTGTCTGGGTGTTTGAGTTGTTCATGATCTAGACTAGTTCCTGCTCCCATTTTACACCCAGCACAACACGTCCTACTGTCCACCTCTGACCCCAGCAACCCACCGCAGGTGCTACCCTGTCTCTAGCCTCCACCAGCCAGCTGCAGATGTGTCTCTAGCCTCCACCAGCCAGCTGCAGATGTGTCTCTAGCCTCCACCAGCTAGCTGCAGATGTGTCTCTAGCCTCCACCAGCCGGCTGCAGATGTGTCTCTAGCCTCCACCAGCCAGCTGCAGATGTGTCTCTAGCCTCCACCAGCCAGCTGCAGATGTGTCTCTAGCCTCCACCAGCCGGCTGCAGATGTGTCTCTAGCCTCCACCAGCTGGCTGCAGATGTGTCTCTAGCCTCCACCAGCCGGCTGCAGATGTGTCTCTAGCCTCCACCAGCCAGCTGCAGATGTGTCTCTAGCCTCCACCAGCCGGCTGCAGATGTGTCTCTAGCCTCCACCAGCTGGCTGCAGATGTGTCCGCACATAGACTCCCTTTAGTCAACAAAGTCCCGGATCTTTGGCTCCCACCACGCCTCCTACCTCACCCTCATGCTAGCCTAATACCGCCCGGTCAGTGGTACCATTGTCCTGTGCCCAACCACCTATAACGCCCCCCCACCTTCCCCACCTCACTGTCTGGGACAGCTCATGTAGGTGACGAGGGAGGTGCACAAACTAATGTCAGAAACTA
The DNA here is from genome assembly GCF_029633865.1 of Lampris incognitus. Lineage (NCBI taxonomy): Eukaryota > Metazoa > Chordata > Actinopteri > Lampriformes > Lampridae > Lampris > Lampris incognitus. The sequence continues at coordinate 9,448,520 of NC_079228.1, forward strand.
TCACGCGTGACCTCTCTGCAGGGTTCAGAGGAGCAGAAAGACTCCACAGAGCAGGGCGACGGCAGTCTTTGTCCAAAAAAGGTACTCCGTCCAGCCCTGGTTGGACCACACCATGGAGCGTGGGATTGGGAATGATGAGCCGTAGCCTCAAAGCTGAAACTAATCTGGCTTTTTTATTTTTAAAAGGGGGAGAGAACACTCGAGTGACACCCCGATGAGGATGTGTGTGTGTGGGGTGTGAAACATAGTATGCAGTGTGCGTATAATTCTGTCTGCTCGCTGCTTTTGAGTCTAGCCTTTAAATAATTGAATACCAACCCCAAGTCACTCTCTCTCTCTCTCTCTCTCTCTCTCTCTCTCTCTCTCTCTCTCTCTCTCTCTCTCTCTCTCTCTCTACTTGTCTTGTCTTCCTCTCTCTGCCACAGCTTCAGGAAGGCCAGCTTGTGGTGCGTCACTTCCAGTTCCTGCGCTGGTCACCGTACCGTGATGTGCCCGACTCCAAGAAGGCCTTCCTGAGCCTGCTGGCTCAGGTGCACAACTGGCAGAGGGAGTGTGGCGAGGGACGCACCGTTGTCCATTGCTTGTGAGTCCGTTCACCTTCAGCAGCTGCTGCCCTTACATTTCATACTGAGGGAGTCGTCAGTAGGGGGAAAGTCCACCCTCACAGGTTTCTGTTTACATCAGCTGTTTGTGGTCGTTTGGAAGGGCATTTGGTACAAGTGCCCATCTGCCTCCTCTCTGTTATCTGTCAAGACCTTTGATCCTGAAGGTCCGGCTAAATATTACACATCCCATACCTGATCAAGGCCAAGCCGCCGTATGGTGATGAGAACTTCACACAGATGCTCATCGTTAAAATCTACCGGTCGGCCTTTTTCTGACGGTGTGCTGGATTTGAACTCGCTCGAGCTGTGACATTTCACTCTGTAGCGCCCCTCCTGACAGGCTGCCTCAGCTCCTGTGCCGCATCTGTATTAAGCCAGTGTCGTGTGTGTGTGTGTGTCGTGTGTGTGTGTGTGTGTGTTGCAGGAACGGTGGCGGTAGAAGTGGTACTTTCTGTGCCTGCACCATGATTTTGGAAATGATTCGCCACCACAACATGGTGGACGTGTTCTTCGCTGCCAAAACGCTGCGCAACTCAAAGCCAAATATGGTCGAGACAATAGTAAGTAGAGAGGGGGTGTCGCCCCCTCTTTAAACCCGAAAATGCTCCCGCCGAACACGCCGTCAGCCTGTAGGAACGTTGCTTTTTAGTAAAAACTAACCGCTTCTTGTGTTCTCAGGAGCAGTACCGGTTCTGCTACGAGCTGGCCCTGGAGTACCTGGACTGCCTGGAAGTCAGATAGCAGAAATGTCCCGCCACCTCCTCTGCCTCTCGGAGACAAGGCCAAGCGCCGGATCCTGCGGCGGGTCCGGCTAGCTTTGTCGAGTTTATTTAGTCTGTGTAAACAGCTTTGGTTGTTCCTCTTTTCCATGCCCGGATGAAATGTTGTTTGCCAACGATGACACTGAGAAGATTCCCAGGACAACCGTCACATCCCACCGACGACCTCCGCTTTTCCTCGGCCTTCCTACCCGACCCTGTACTCTTTTGTGCCACTGACATCTGCAAAAATTCAGAGGAAACTCACAGGAATGGAGTTGAATCGCCCCCTTGTTCACTTTATGCGGTGACTTGACTTCTGGTTACGAATTACAACAACGTGGGTCTGATTCCCGGAGCTCCACTATGTCCTGCCTTACTACGAACAAAACAAGAGACTATGCGTGATACCGGCCGCCGGGTGATATTGTGTGTGTTTTGTAATACTCTGTATGGTGCAATCTGCTGTCAGTGAACACGCCATGTTGTACCGTACTACAGTCGAACCTTTCTTGGGTAAGGTCGGCGAGGTCACCCCCCCCCCCTGCTTGACTGAGGTTGACGTTTACAAAGGAACCAAGTTGGTCACATCTTATAGACAGACTTGTACAGTAGAATTGTCTTTTTTTTCCTGTTTATTATTTGTGTCGCTAGATGGTTTATTTATTTTTGTTGGGTTTTGTTTGTTTGTTGTATTTCTTTTACTTCAGGTGTTTGTAGCTGTTGGTGTCTTATCAGTGTGCCGGTCCATTCTCTCGGTGTCTGTAAACGGAGGACCACTTCAGCATCTGCATGCCAGTCCTAAGTGTTCCATTGCAGTGTGACCCATGCCGTGTCGCTGTGGGAGGGTGGTGGCGAATGCCTCGCCAAACCCAGACGCTTTCTAAATTTGTATTTATTCAATGTGTTTTATTTTCTAAATCGTGTATAAAGATGAAAAAAAAGAAATAAAACATGTCGTTGCTTTAACGCCGCGCAGGTCGATTGTTCTTTTTTCAGCTTCATTTCATGATTTCTGGAGTCGTCTTTTCCCGGCCAATTACCCCACTCTTCCGAGCCATCTCGGCCGCTGCTCCACCCTCTCTGCCGAGGCGGGGAGGAGGGCTGCAGGCTACCACATGCCTCCTCCCATACATGTGGAGTCGCCCGCCGCTTCTTCTCACCTGGCAGTTCAAGGAGATGAGATACTGCTCGCTTGAAAATTACACGATGCATTCTCTTGACCCACTGACTTTGTTTACTCTTATCATGTAATTACTATCTTTAATTGACTCTTATCGTTAGCGCCAAGCAAACCTTGCGTCTGCAGATCTTTTAATTGGAGCGTCTTAATGATCCGTTTCCTCCGGGCTTCCCCGACGGTACTTCATCTGGGTGAGGAGCTTGTCACATCCAGCAAACGTGTTGCCTGGTTGGCTGGTAACCTTTTTGGTGTTTGATCCTTTTTTCGGCCCTCTGCCTGCAGCCTCTTCATCCACATCTTCATCATATCCCATCTTTAATCACATTAGTTTGATTGCTGATGTTGGGGAAAGTGCGAAGGGAGAAGTAAAAAGGAAAAATAATTCCCCCCAAAACGGAATAATGTGTAAAAGATCAAAGTCTTGTCCCGCGGGTGAGATGTTCCGGGCTGTCTTGTGTTCTCGAGACCGTAGATCTCCTCACACCGTACCTGCAGGAGGATGAAAGATGGCATAATATGCAATGGATGTACGACACAATTGCCTTTGTGCTTGGCATAAAAGCTAAAAGGCCCGGCTCGGCCTTCTTCTCCTGGCGTCTGTTCTTGTCAGATTGTGTGAACCTGGAAATGTTCTCTGCGTTGTGTTCATTCTCGGGGAGAAAAAAACAAGTCTTATGCAAGACCTGGCCTCCACCACAGCCATTCTCTGCAGAGGGCGGTCCGGGTGTCCACGCCGCGGCTCCCGTTGTCGGAGCGCCAGCGTCTCCGGTTGTTGTGAAGGGTCTTTGTCTCCGTCTGAAAGGTGGCTTTCTCGCGCCGAATTGAGAAATTCTCATTAGATGACTATGACGAGAGGAAGAATTGGATCGGGTGTTGAGCGATACTCGTCTAGACGATTTCATTCATCGCGGCCCTTGTCCACCCACAGGAACATGTGCACCTAGTCAAAAGAAATCTTACACAATGGCCAATAACCGCAGAGCCAAGCCAGAAATGTGGCTGGTATTAATAGTAATTATCAGATTTAGAATCTAGCAATAGGGCGGCACGTGGTGCAGTGGTTAGCGCGGTCACCTTACAGCAAGAAGGTCCTGGGTTCGAGCCTCAGGGTAGTCCAACCTTGGGGGTCGCCCGGGTCTGTCCTCTGTGTGGAGTTTGCATGTTCTCCCTGTGTCTGCGTGGGTTTCCTCCGGGTGCTCCGGTTTCCTCCCACAGTCCAAAGACGTGCAGGTCAGGTGAATCGGCCGTACTGAATTGTCCCTAGGTGTGAATTTCTCTGCCCTGTGGTGGCCTGGTGGGCTGTCCAGGGTGTCCCCCACCTGCCGCCTAATGACTGCTGGGATAGGCTCCAGCATCCCCGTGACCGAGAGCAGGGTAAGTGGTTTGGATAATGGATGAATAATCTAGCAATAGCAAAGATGAACTAGCCGCTCCCAGTTCAGCTAACATCGGGTATCCCAACACTTTGTTCTGTGGTTTCGTTTTTTATTATCACAACCAATCGATGGGGGTCACAACGGGTGCATACGCCCTTTGATTGTTCAAATCCACACTCTTGTTACTGTGGACAGAAAAGAGCAAATTTGAAGAGAATGCACTGCATGAGCCAGCGCTCAATGCTGTTGGAGATATTTGTTCCCCGCCCGGGACTGATGTGTTTTCTCCAGCAGGGTCTCAGATGGTTGCTGCCTGTGGCGTCCGCGAGGCTGTTCAACACACCAGAGGCCTCGATTCTACCCCGTTTAACACACTTATCACTCTTGCTCAGACGCGTAGCATTTCTGACAGCTCAAGTGTCAAGAAACGATTCAGCGTTTTTGAAGTTCTTTGTCAGCTTTCACTGACGTCCTTGTACAGCACGAGCATCTGGGAGACGGCCCGGTGCCTCGGCATGTCGGAGAGCACCGGTCTGCAGAGAAACCTGCTGTGGAGCAGCTAATACAACATTCTCCGCTGGCTTCGGTCATGCTGAGCGTGGATAGATTTGCGAATCAATTAATGCTCCCTTCATCCTGGCTGCAATCCACCACCCAGCAGAGATGGACTGCAGCCCCGCCAGTAAGCGGGGATCAATGCATGTGTTTGTTCGAGTGCGGTCCCCCCCCCCCCCCCCCCGGCTGATGGAAGATTCAATTTGAGCTCATTTTATCTCCATGCAGATTCATCCAGTCTCTGACTTGACATCACATGAAATTAGATTGCTCTTAGCAGCATCGGAGGCCCGTATATTCACTGGAAGCTTCTCTCACATCTTGGCACTGTGTAATCATATCATGGTGTAGAAGGTCGTGAGAAACCCATTTCGAAACGGTGGGTCATGCTTGTCGTTGCTGATAGGAGGCCGAGGTCGCAACTCCTTCGGAACCCAATTTCTGTCTGGGCTGGTCCCATAGCCTTGACCCCCCCCCCCCCCCAGGGCATCTACGAGGCAGTAGTTTGGTTTGTTATTCAACCCATAACTGGGGTGACCTTGACTCAGTTACCAGGACGTGTCCACGTTCAAGTGGGCCATAGTAACTGGTCTACGGGGGGTTACTCTTCCGCAGGGTTTCTGTCGAGGTTTGCAATGACGTCACGAACTACAGATGGGAGGGCCGGAAGTGATTTTCTACATAGGAAGCACTATCACAAACTTTAGAAATGCCTATGTTTGGCGTCACTAACTGAGAAACCACAAGGAGCTTTTATGGAGCACCAAACGTTGTTGTTCATGAGGGGGGAAAAATGCAAGAAACTGACCGGAAACGCCGGGAAAAATGGCTCGCGAGCCGTCGTCAGCGGTCGGGAGGAGCGGAGTCGGATGACCGCTTCATCAAAAAATCCCTCTTCATCACATAAGATCACGTCCAACAACGTCTTACTTCCTGTTTACACCTTCCGCTCATCATATCGTCTAAACCAGCACAGTTGGGGCTGAACTGGCTCCATCTCGTCCATTCCGCTGTTCACTTCCTGCCCTCCACCTGAAGCTCGCGCGTCTTCAGAACCACGTGACTGCAAACGAGCTTATACAGCCTATCCCAGAAGGCAGCAGGGGGGCCCGGTGATTCGCCGTGTGACGACAGTCTGGACCTTGAGAAGGTGGGGTTGACTCGCCTGGGAGAAGCTTTGCCCCATCAGACCGTCTCAGCCTAAAAAACATAAATAAATAATGGTGGGAGCAGCGATAATAAGAAAAAAATGTTAAAATGAAACGTCCGAATCAACATAGCAAGCACCACTGACTGTGTCAGGCCCGGATGATGGCATCCCCATGAAGGCGTCAGTTAACTGCTCATGTCTCATTTTGGTGGGGAGGCATCACAACAGCAGCGGGCGGTGGCCAAAACATCAAGGACGGGGGGTGTGGGGGGGTGACAATGTTCTCCTCCGTTCTGCATTATCTATGGAGGGATGAAGGAGGACTTGAGGTACTGGCCCGGGTCGAGCCAATACTGATCCTGCATGATCCTGGTGGTGCGATGGAAAGCTGCTGAAGCTGCGGAGGCCTAAGGTAACGGGACCTGCCTGGACTCGGGTGAGTTATGCTGCTTGGCCGGGATGGAAACTCGTTGCGCACGCCTGCTAAATCAGCGGGCGACAGAGTCCTCCATCTTGTCCCTGGTGGGACCGCCGCCGACGTCCCACTGGGGATGTTTCTGCTCATCTAAGGCAAGCCGAGCACTTCACACCAAGTCTGGTCAGACTGAAGGAGACGACGAGACAACTGAGCAAGAACCCACGGCAGCAGAGGGGGGAGGAGGGGGGAGGCATATTCGGCGTGGTGAAATGCACCCTGCATGACAAGCTGAGTCTGCCGCTCCTCTCTCGAATGACAAGATGATCCTGTTGGCCGCCGCGACATTAATCCCTCTGTGGTCTGCGCCCGCACGCCTAGTGGAGGTGCTGGGAGGGAGCGGGGACAATGAATACTGACGCGCAGGATGTCCGAGGTGGCGCCGCTGTCTGAGGATAAAAGATAGACAGACTGGCCTGCTACCATTAAGGTCATCCTTATCGTCGCCCTTTGGTCACGTGATGATCCCGGCCGTCGAGTCTTCAGCTTCCGAGCGGTTCTTAACGCCAGAACGACCGGGATCCCACTCCTACCTGGAACGACCGTTCGCGGTCAAAATGACGGTGTGTCAACTCTATAGTCTGTCGAGATAAATACCCCGTTGATATATTAATGCGTTACGTCTGTTAGGAAACAACTGACACCGAAATTATCATTTTGTAAACTACTAATAAGACACGTTAGCCCCTAGCTAACGGGTCTGACCCTTTAGCCGAGCGGTTAGTGACGTCGCCTTGTGGTGCAGTACACCTCATATCGAATCCCGCACCGGGCAAGAAAATAACCGGTTACATTGGTGGCAGCGGTGGGATCCGGAAGTGTGCAGATCCTCAGAAGTCTCTTCGGAGCGCGGGAATAACGCGCTTCCGAGGAGGGTGACGACTGTAAACTACTAATAAGACACGTTAGCCCCTAGCTAACGAGTCTGACCCTTTAGCCGAGCGGTTAGTGATGCCGCCTTGTGGTGCAGTACACCCCGTATCGAATCCCGCACCGGGCAAGAAAATAACCGGTTACAATTTCAACAACTACAATACTAATTTGCCCCTTTTCAATTACCCCGCGCTTCCGCGCCGCGCCGTCCCGGTCGCTGCTCCGCCCCCTCTGCCGATCCGGGGTGGTCTGCAGACTACCACATGCCTCCTCCCATACATGTGGAGTCGCCTTCCTTTCACCTGACAGTGAGGAGTTTCACCAGGGGCCGTAGCGCGTGGGAGGATCACGCTATTCCCCCCCAAGCCCAAGTAGGCGCCCCGACCGACCAGAGGAGGCGCTAGTGCAGCGACCAGGAGACATGCCCACATCCGGCTTCCCACCCGCAGACACGGCCGATTGTGTCTGTAGGGACGCCCGACCAAGCCGGAGGTAACACGGGATTCGAACCGGCGATCCCCGTGTTGGTAGGCAACTGAATAGACCACTATGCTACCCAGACGCCCTATAATACTATGTTTAAACGTTTTAAACCAGAGAGACATGGTCAAGCTTCCATCCATCCAAACCGCGTATCCTGCTCTCAGGGTCAGGGGCATGCTGGGTGGGGCATATCCCAGCAGCCACTGGGCGGCAGGCGGGGAGACGCCCCGGACGAACTTGAACAGCAAACCTGGAAAAGGGAAAATATTACCTGGAGATAAAACTGAAAACACATTTTGCTCATCTAACAAACGCGACAAGGCCTATAAAACATGACGTGTAAAGAAAAGAAGTGAAAATAAGCAGTGAAACTCCCAAACAGTGACCGGAACGACAAAACAACTAGAACGACCATGGGCGGTCACAATGACCGCCGGTTTTTAAGCTCTGTATTCTGTCAACATAAATACCCGACTGGGGGGGACTTACACTGTAAGATTGTTGTTCGTTTTGTGTAAATTTACAAGAAAAGCAAACAAAACAAACCCTTTATATCATTTCCGTGGGAGACAGTCTGCTCCCCAAGGGCGCCGGGAGGAGACACGCCAGGCGCGCCTCGGAAACACGACACAAGCTCCGAGCGGTTCTGATGGCGTGCGGAGTAAACAGACAGACCGGCCTTGATGTGCGGCAGCTCTCTGCCGTTCCGCCTCCGCCCGCCCGCCCGCCCGCCGCTGCTCCGCGGCACATGACACGCGCCTCTGATGCCTCCGCGTGCCATTCACACAGGGAGCGAGCGGAGCCAGCCTCCACGCGCGGAATACCAATAACACGCCTCCATTAATGCTGCACAGCGACCTCTCCCGGCTTTATAACATCTGCAGCCGATGTATAGAAGCCCGCCTCAGATACCCAACACCGCCGTAAATGTCAGTGCATGTGCGAGAACACCGCCTACCAACACGGGGATCGCCGGTTCGAATCCCCACGTTACCTCCGGCTTGGTGGGGCGTCGCTACAGACACGATTGGCCGTGTCTCCGGATGGGAAGCCGAATGTGGGTAAGTGTCCTGGTCGCTGCACTAGCGCCTCCTCTGGTCGATCGGGGCGCCTGCTCGGGGGGGGGGACTGGGGGTATAGCGTGATCCTCCCACGCGCTACGTCCCCCTGGTGAAACTCCTCACTGTCAGGTGAAAAGAAGCGGCTGGCGACTACCACGTGTATGGGAGGAGGCATGTGGTAGTCTGCAGCCCTCCCCGGGTCGGCCCGGGGGGGTGGATCAACGACCGGGACGGCTCGGAAGAGTGGGGTAATTGGCCAA